>NW_009735710.1:51985-61084 GCF_000703405.1 Apaloderma vittatum | reverse complement strand
TCTAAGGTCCCTTCCAGCTTATGCCATTCTACGATTCTATGATTTTTGCTTCTCAGCTCAGCCTCTAATAACCCTAATTCTGCTTAGTTATTTTTACTTTCCATTTTAGTCTCTTCTAAAAGGCTGCACTTTCTGAAGTTAGCAGCATGTTTTTGCAGACAGTGTGTGCTACTGGCAGTGATAACACCTGATGTTTACAGTTACTGCCTGGGACTGGGATGCAGAAAGGCTCTTGCTGATACTTATTCCTGTAGTGACCAAGGCCACTGCTGTCTCTTGTGTGCCACGCTGGGGGTGCCAGGTAGTAAGAGGGGTCACAAGGAAGCAAAAGGTTGCACCTTCGGGGAGTAATAGATAAGACAGGTGACCAGTGAGAGTATTCCACTCCATATACCTCATATTCAGCATAAAACTGAGGGTTTAGGTCTCTTCTCTTCTGCAATGGCCAGCATTCAGGGAGGACTCCATCCAGTCTTCTGCCTGTGCTCCCAATCCTGAGTTCCTGAATCCAGCTCCCTTCTGCCGCTGATCCTGGGGCTTCCCCAGTGCCACCTGCTCTGCAATATCAGTGATGATTGCTATGGGTGAGGGCAAGTCAGGTTTGATATTGATTTTGTGTATATGTATATAGTTCACTAGTTTTATTATTTTTTTATTCATTAAAGCTGTTTTAATTTTATTTTTCCCCATTATATAAGTCTCTCTGCCCCATTCCCTTTTCCTTCCTGTTTTCAGGAGGGAGAGGCGGTTAGAGAGCTTCTGTCAGGGTCCAGCGACTGGCCCAGCCCTAACCCATGACACTCATTGAAAGAAATGTCTTTTACTCTAAAAGATAAGATGTTTGTGATTCAGAGTTTAGAAACTCCTCACTTTATAAAAAAAAATCTCCTGCAGAAGACATGAAAATCCTCAGCACAGAGTGTGTCTGTGGAATGGCATTTATAGCAAGATAAGGTCAGGAACAAGAGGGACAGTGGGTAGCAGTTTTATTCCAGTGGAATTAAATTATATATAATTGTATTATTTTTTTTCTTATCATATTTCTCTCTTTCTTTTATTTAAATCATAATTCTCTCTGCCTGTGCGTAAATTTGAAAACTTTATAGCTCTGATTTTTTTTCTCTTAGATCAGCGAAAAAAATCTCATTGGCTAACCTAACCTATCCTATTACAAAACCTTTGTCTGCCTTCAATGTCTTCTATATCTTTCTTTCAGGCAAAGTTCAGAATCAATATTCTATCCTTTCATTTCTCAGCCTATTAGATGACCTTGAGCCCACAAGCTAACATTTTATTGCTAATTTTGTCTTTCACTTAGCTTCCGTTTTTCTGTCCTATATTAATTCTTCTACTATTTCAAGTGCTCTTCAAATTTTACTCAAAGAACACCAAAACAGTCTGCAGTAAATCACTAAGATTCCTTTCCGGAATCCTGGATTTTTTATCATCTTTATGTTCACTTCTACAAACTCTTCTAATTCTTGTCCTTCTCTGTGTCTCATTCCTTGTGTCTGAGGCAAAATTTTTATGGAGGGTTAAGTCAAAATTCCTAAATTTTATTCTAAGACACGAATTCTCCCTCACAGATACTGTCAACACCACCAGCATCTCATCAATCCAAGATTACTACATATATGTTACATGCTATTTCTTCAGTCTTTAGAGAATGCTATTTTTCTGTGCATCATTAATAAAATGTGTCTTTTCATTGCCATCTCCCTTACCTTTTCAGGCCTTTATTGTCTGACATTTCAATTTCTGCTCTTCTTCTTGAGGCCTGAAAATATGTAATTGTCCCAGCCAGTCAATAAATGCTCAGCCCTTGTTTCCTGCCTTTCAGATGGTCACACAAGTTCATTTATGTCTTCTCTGTATCTCCCTACAACTGAGGTTTTCCTTTTAAATACTTGGAGAACCACTTTGCCAATTTCTCTTATATTGTCTCTCAATTCTCTTGCTAGGGTATCCACATAGACTCTTCAATGTTTACAGTCATGGACAGAGTATGTGATAAGATCCTTCTCTGGCAATTTCATTTACTATGTTTTACCATTATTTTATTTGTTTACTATAGTCAATTGTGTCCTTTCTTTCATCCTGAAATTGTAAGCAACCCTTCCACTTCCAAGTTTTGGAAATATCTTCAAATACAGCCATCATTTTTGTAGGTTAAAGAATAAGTAATAGTACTGTTGTTGCTATTAATGACACTATTAGTGTCATTATGGTAAAGCTTAACAGAACTGGAGATAAATTTTCAGGATAGATTACTACATGATGACTTAGTTTTAGAAGAGATTACAGTGTGTTCTTTTCTTATCCTGTCATAAAGTGGAAAAAACCAGCTATATTTATTAGAAATTCCTATCTACAAACAACAGAGGAAGAAGGAAAATAGAATAAACATGTAGATGTGAAAAAGAAAAAGAGAAGAGTGGGGAGAAAAAAGGAGAGACAGAATCAGAGATAATCTGTTTTGACAAGTCTTTCTGAATTGTTCCTGCCATTGACAACTGCAGATGGCATTTTATCCCTTAACTTTGACGCCATATATTCTGAGAAGGCATTGAATTTAAAAGAAGAAAATTATGAGAGCCATCCTAGGTATTTTTTTTCCTGAAGTTCAGTTTAATTCCAACAAACATCTAATATTTTTCAGTTTATGTTCTTCTTCTCCAACTCTTAACAAAAATAAAATTCTTCATTGAGAAAGAATAGCTCATTGCCTTTAATTAAAAATACTAATTTCTACCCTCTATGTGCAGCACAAGTTACTTTTTTTTCCCCTAGATCAGTCAGAATACGTATTCATAGACCATTCGCAGCAGGCTTTTCAATGATAAATACTGAAAAGGATTTCTTTCTTTCATGGCTTTGAGAATGATCCTTACTTTCTTATCTATCTTCCAACATTCCTGAAAGAATGCTCTATGTCAGGATGCCAATTCTGAAAACAGTGACTGATTGACTTAATGCAAAGTGTATTTTAATCAAGATGGAATCATGCATTGTAACATTCTTCATTGTGCTCACAATGTGTAGATTCTCTCATGTTTGTGTTTTGTTGGTTTTTTTTCTCGTGATGAAGTATTTTGATACAGATAAAAGCTTTCTCATTTAACTGTGCCGTGTAACCAATGTCAAGAGAATAAAATTGAAAAATAAGTGTTCAGTTACAAGACAGCTCTGAAACTAAAATGTCCTTTTGTCAGGGGACATATTAGTAAATCAATATATCTTCTGGATGTCCTTTCGGGACAGAACAAGACATTTATGCTCTCCTAGGGATTGTACAAATTCACTAAATAGTCTTCTCCTATCTAAATATGGTTAAAATAAGGAGACAAAAAATAACTTTAAAACCAGAAAAAATCACTGCAACCCTGGCAATGTTATGAGATTTGCCTTAACAGATCATATTACAAATACGTGCCAAGAAATATCTGTTATGTATGTGAAAAGCACACTGGAAAGATTAAATTAAAAAAAAAAAAAGAGAGAATACAAAGCCATCCTTCCTATCTGCTCACCCTATGATGCTGATCGGTTGGGTTTAGTCCACAAACATATTTCCCTGTTTGTTGAAAAACAAGTCTGAGCTCCAGTGAGGAAGTGAAAGACTCTTCTTCTCCCCGGCCTGCCAGTAGCAGCTACAGAGTGACAGTATCAAATTGTAGAAAAAAAACTGAGTGCCACCTTATTTCCAGAGGAAGAATAACAGCTGCACAGAGAGAGCCTCAGGTGTTCTCCAGTGAACTGGGCAAAGTGAGGAGATGGCCAGGATTACATAAAAAGCCTCAGAGGTGTTACATTAATTCCAGTGAAGCAGAAGGGTAGGGGATTCTTTTGGGAAGTCTTGGCCTTTTGCACAGGGCTCTCTGAGTGACCAATATGGGTTGATATACATTGCTTGTCTGATTGTGCAGAGAAAGAATGAGGACAAGTAGGACTTTACGCCTGGTGTTGCCACATTTCTGACCAGGTGGCAGAAAATTTACAGCGAGGTGTGAATCAGAGATGATGGCTTTTACTGCACGCCTACAGTACATTAAGCATTTTTTGTGGATGTATCGGGTCATGTTGTCATTAGGGAGGAAACAGATTTGTTATGCAAGAGCATGAAACAACTATTACAGTGTCTGTCCTTGAATTCAAAGGTTATTCTTACTTTTAAAATCAAGATGTTTGCATCTGCTTCCATGAAGTTAAGTCATATTTGCAGGAGCAGTTATTTGTTTGTATTTGGAGGAATTTCAGTTAAAAAAAAAGTAACAGTCTTCAACATGTTTACAGGACTTGCTGTGTCACACAGGCAGTTCAAGCTTTTGTGGAAATGAGGAAATTAAATCCACTTACCTTTTTGCAAAGAGAAACTACTATGGGAGATATTTAAGGTGGCTTAAATCATCTGGCTTTTTCAGTGGCTGTCAACAGCAAAGGCATTAAGACTTCACTTGCAAGATTTATCTTTAATGTAAAATGACAGCAACTGACATTTAAAACTGTCTGGTACAATACCCTGTATGATACAGGCAGAAGTTGCAAGAATCTTACATTGAATGAAAACTTATTTCTTTCAGCTGTCCAAAACTAAAAAGAGTCTAAGATATGCACACATTCTCTTGGCTTGAATTTCAAGACAGGAGTTGCTTAGAGGTTAGACATTTTATATTATTTTTTGTTGTGTTTTGTGAGATAAAAGGGAGTTGAACACAGGGCAAAATTAATTCTCTCTCTCTAGATTATCACTTCTGGGTGCTCTCTGTCCCAGTTTACTATTCAGCATAGGATTTTCTTTAAGTGTAGAGATCTTTTAGAGAAAAGTTTCTAAATTGCTCACAGATGAATGATTTTATTTTCTTTTGTATCCTTAGATTTGAACGAGTACTGTTTCAAGTGCGAGCTGTCAGCTGAGACAAAGAAAAACTAGGCAAATGTGATTTTTTTATTTTTCAAGTTTAAGCTGTTAATAATCGTGTTTTGGTTAATATTTAACAAGTACAGGTAAGAAAATATTCATCAGCAATCACACTTCTCTTTGAACAAGTCAGAGACAGTAAAGTTGCCTTAGCGCAATTTTTTTTCCTTTCATGATACAGAAATGCAGTTATAAATATTATTTTTTTCTTTCTGTTTGACTTGTGATTTCTCCTCCTTGATTCACTGTTTCATCTTGACTTTTCATGAGTGTATGTGCACACCTGTGTGACTCTGTAAACTACACTTATTTATCTTTTTAGAACATATAACTGGTAAGAGCAGCTGCTCAAAGAGAGCAATCCCCTGCATCAATTAATGTTCCATGCTGCATAAGAAATTTACATCCTCCATACTAGTCATGTAACAAAATAATTAATTTGATTCAAATGTTAAATTAAATATGGCAAGAAGGTTTTTGGATTAAAGTTAAGGAGGAAATAGACTGCAGCCCTGCAAAGCCTAGAGCATGTTTTTCACTGCACCTTGAAACAAACAGCTTTGACTAAAGAGTGAGTTAGTCTATCTCTTTGATGGCTGCATTACCAAGTCAAAGTCTTCAGGGCCTCGTGAGGGTTCAATGACAGAGAATATTGTAGTAGCTAGATGTAGGACATATAGAATTTAGGCTTTTTGATCAAGTTGTAATAAACAGTTTTAATTAACTGGGCTTCCCAGAGGGGATTAAAGAGAAGTGAAGAACTTCTGTTTTATTATTTAAGAGTAAAAGTATTGCCTCCATCAGGCATATTCAGAGTTTATATTTGGGATCCGTTATGGGTTCATTTCAGTGGAGATTGCACATGCAGTACACCTGATATATTTTCTTTCTCTGGCTTGGTAAAAATAAAAACCTTCAGGTCCCATCTGTGTTTCAGAACAATTATTAAGTAGTCATGCTCTTATTTCCCTTCAGTTATCTGTTGACTCACAAGTAAAGCAAAGAAAAGGAAAGAGAAAACTAGAAATTTCTACTGGTGATTTACTGTATTCCCATTTTGAAATCTATTTTAATTTGAGTCTCTGATCTATTGTGTAACCAACCACAAATGATTATGGCTTTTGTGTATGAAAGATCATTGTTGGATAAGTTCTGATAACTATTTAAAATCTTGGAGGTGCTGTATTCCTCCACATGTTTCTTCACCAGAAATTGTTTGTATCATACAGTCCAGTTAAACTTTCTGTGTTACTAGGTTACCTCACACTGGACAAAGGAACCACAGGAGTTTGATCAAAAACTGCCCCATGAGTTATTAGAGCAGACAAAAATCGTCACTCTTGGAATGAACTTGTAAAAAGAAATTCAGTGCTGTCTCCTTAGTTAATCAGGATTTTGAAATGTTACTTAGATCACTCTTAGGGGCTTAGATCCTTGACTTATGACCTCATTTTGCAAGTACATAGGTACTTAATTTTACCTCAGTACTGAAAATTAAATAACTTGAACTATGGTCCTGATAATAGTAATAGGTTTTAAGAACAGCTTACCTGTGTAGTGGAAAACAAATAAACCAAAACACTTCAACTTCTTTTCATAAAGAAATAATTGATAGTGGAGCTGTTTAAAAAGTGTTTTCTTGTCATTATATGCTGATACTTGAAAATTGCTAGTAAGTGTAACCAAATAGAGCACAAGGGACTCCAAGGAAGTTTGTCAGCTGTCAATTGGCCAGTGTTGCTAAACACCCTTAATGTCTCCTTCAATATATTTTCAGTCATACAAAGTATGTTGCAGTAACTACTTTCTCCCTACCTAAAGAGAAATATTTGAAGCTTTAACAGAGAGTTAAAGTTCTCAGTGTTAAAAGAAATAAAGAAAACAAAAGGAGCAGACTTGCAAACCTATACTAGGTCACCTTACTTTAAAGATGTAAATTCAGTGTGAAACATCAAAATGATGGAGCTCTAATAATCCTACAGGAAAGTTTCAAAATGCTAATGAGGAATACTCTCCCAGCAGAATTAGTTTATTCAAACACAACAATCAAAGGATGAGGTGGGGAGGAGGGGAAAACTTTTTAAGCTAAGGAGACAAAAAAAAGAAAGTTTTATTTTACAGTGAATCAGGGAATTTGCCCCAACCCTTTCAATATTCATCCCTTGATATACAATAGCACAGTTTACTTTATGAACAATTTTTTTTTTACAGTAAAATATTTGATTTTTCAACCTGTATAAATGTGTTTCCTTTTTAATTATGAAACAAGTTCATGGGTTTAGTTCCAGCTAAGTGAAAATCATCTAAGTAAAAAAACCTCACTCAGTCACAGGAAAATATGCATGTAAAAGCATTTTGATATTGGAATTACAGCATAAGCATTAAGCATACCACTTGTGATTCTGGTCTCTACATCACAGACTATAAGAGACAAATAAATACCTTTCCCAGAGCAAATGCAGATGAGAAATCAGTGAATAGTCTGGCTACGAAAGAGATAGCGTGACTGACTCAAGGTCTTGGAGCAAAGCAGTGGCAGAGCTGAGAAAGATCCTCCTGAGCCTCCTGCTACCTGCTGGATAACACAGTTTCCTTGTACTAGTGGTTACAGACACTACACTTGCCCATGTGTTGGAAAATAGGTTTTTCAAAAACAGAGTGAGTATAGTGATTCTGAAAGAGGAAGTGGGCATACTGAAATATCAGCCATCAAAGAAATAGTACTTAAAGTACACAAGCAAACATTTTGTAATAGTGATGTTAAACAAGTTTGCAAGAGAGAAGCAATGAAAATTCTATGGTACCTAAATTGTTTATTATTAAGTAGAGTATTCAGAAGTTTCTTTCAGTGAAACTCTCCTGAATTTACTGGGCATCTGCTCTCCTATAGGCAGGACAGTGCCATGTCCCTATGGAATGTCTCTCACGGTGCTTGTAGCCTGTAGAACCCCTTCCTTCCCTTCTTTCCTCACACAAGACTGTAAACCACTACTTTTTCAGTCAGATTGGATAATAAAAGGTGTCTAACATAAAGCTGTCTTGGACAAAGAAAGTGACAGAATTAATCACAGGTTCTATTATTATTTTTAAGGTTACAAAAGTTATATATACTTCTTGACAGAGGCCTTCCAGAAAATAATGAGCATAGGAAGAAGCCAGGATATAATACATTAAGAACTGCAATATTTTTAAAAGATATAATCCTGTTCCAATGTGAATACAGTGAAGAGATTTATTAAATTGACTATATTATATAATACAAAAGGTAGATATCAAAGAATAGCTGTGTAATACTTCAAAGCAAATAGAGTAGTTATTATCTTAAGAACTGTCAATATGTTAACATAATAATAAATATCCTAAAAAATTAATGCTAAAGGAAAAAGAGTAGCCATATTAGTCAGGAGGAGTACATTATTGGAAGACTATAAAAAGAGAAAAAAACCTTTTTTTCTTTTTAGGATGCAAACATGATGGAAGATCAAAAGATGAAAATTCATTCTAATGAATAAAAAAATCACCCAAAATATCCCCAACAAACTTGTCTTCAAAATGAGTTTTTTCCCTTTGAAACAGTTTGCATCAGAAAGGAAGGATTATTTTGTGCTTTAAAGATGAGAATGAACTACTGATAATAAATATTTGCTTTGTCAAAGATCTTCTCTGTCATCTTGGACTGCTATTTATTTATTAACATTTTGGTTTAGCTACCTGGGCTATTAAATAAGGTTGTTATATTTTCCTATCTCAAGAAGATGTGCATCATAATATAACACAAAATAGTGGAAGATGCTTTTAGGAAAAAGTTGGATTTAAATAAATGTTTAAGAATCTAGTTCTCTAATGATGTATTGTTTCTTTCTACTCATACTGATTCTGTCCACTCTTATGTCTCAGAAATACTTATCTACTTAGGGATATTAATTGTCCTGAAGATAAATATTTATTGTTTTTGCAGAAGATTGATATGACAACAAAATTAATAGTTCTTATGAATATGAGGAAAGAACTACATATTATGAAAAAAGGATATAATCCCTCTAAGGAAAATTTTAAAAATATGTTCTATATATACTAATTACTAGTATCATAAAACAGATCATTGCTAAAGAGTTAATATGCAGCTAATGAGAATAAGACAGAATTGAAGATCATAAACAATATTTACTCCCTGTTTAGCA
>NW_009735710.1:0-51954 GCF_000703405.1 Apaloderma vittatum | reverse complement strand
TTTTGATGTAGCAATGACAGGTTAAAGGATGCAAACAGAAAAAAGTTTGTAGTTGAAGGGAATATCTTTTGTATGACAAACGGCTCTTTTTGGAAAGATAACAACAGGCAGTCTTTTTAAGATGGAAGAGAACTTATGTGGCTGTTTCAATCTCCAATCACTTCAGATAGCCTCATAAAATTTATTATTTCTTCCTACAAATATTTTCTTGTTTATAAACTATGGTCAAACATAGTTCCTGAAAAACTGTTTTCAGGAGCGATTTGACAGTGTAACATAGAAACTTCTAAACAGCCAAACTTATGGATCAACCTATTCAGAAACAAGCAGAAATCAGCAAAAAAACTCACAAGGCTTGTTCAAGAACTTGCATTACTGAGGGCTGAAATAAATCAGACATCACAGCAGGCAACACAAGAAACTTTAGTTCTATGTTAATGTTATTTTGATTTTACTGAATAGCCTCTAAGCCCTCTAAGCATTTAATTACAACTAATGTCCCTTCAATCTTTTTGATGAAGATTTGATGAAGCAGCTACCTCCTTCTAGTTGGAAATATGTTAACCACAATGCCTGGTTTTAATATTAACATTATTTATTTCTTGATAAAAGATCTGCTTCATTCATATTTTTTTTTTTAAATTTGGGCAAAAGACTACAGTTTTTGGCAGAAAAAATAGAGGAAGAGGAAAATGTTCAGCCTAAAAGAAGAACTGCATCTTTTTCCTCTGGTATTGAGTACTGGCAGCTGCCAATGCTCCTGCCTTTGTGGGGACCACTGCTTAAGAAAAATGTGAGAAAAATGTAATGTAATTTGTTGCATTTACAAATTTTATGATGTTTCTCTTGGAAAAGAAAGAAAAGACCCAGGAAACAAAAAACAACAAAAACAATAGTTAGCAGTTCCTGGTTTCATTTTGAAAAAGGCCCAAGGTTTATGTGACCCTGCAGTCCCATAATGTACCTGTGATTAATTCTATCACTTTCTTTGTCCAAGATAACATTGTGTCAGATATTTTTTATTATTGAATCTGGCTCACAAAGTAGTGGTTTACAGTCTTGCTGACTGGTGAGAGAAAAGGAGGAGGGAAGGACTCTTGCAGGCTACAAGTCCTGTGAGAAACATTTCCCAGGGACATGGTTCTGTCCTGCCTATAGAGACACTCTCCAACCACAAGCTGCCACATCCCTTTCCCAGGGGTCTGGCTTTCTGAGCCCAAGGACTGGTTCCCTTGCAACCAGTGCTTATACTTGTGAGAAAGGTGATAAGTTTTGAAAAAGAACTGCAAGAAATTCTGCAGAGAGGAGCAAGAAAAGGTCAAGAAAAGACAGTGAGAGTAGCCAATAGAGGTCAAATTATTGGAAAAGGGGCAATTCTCTGGCTTCAGATTCAAAGGGAAAAAATAATAACTGAAAAAAAGAAAAAAGTAGCACTAAAGAAATAAAACAGGGATCTGGAAGACTGAAACTCAGTAACACTGAAAATGTGTTGCTGCTGACTCATCCCTACCTGAGTGACAACTGCCTGGAGAGTAAACACACTTTGTAGGCTATAATGGGTTTAGGGAGCCGTGTTAGTGTTTAGCCTAGTAGCTTATACTTACTTAACTTATATTGTGTGTATCAGCCAATAAAAAAGGACTTTATTACTTTTGGTCACGGCAACCCCATGCAACGCTACAGGCTTGGGGAAGGGTGGCTGGAAGGCTGTACGGCAGAAAAGGACCTGGGTGTCTAATTGACATCTGGCTGAACATGAGCCAGCAGTGTGCCCAGGTGGCCAAGAAGGCCAACAGCATTCTGGCTTGTATTAGAAGTTTTGTGACCAGCAGAAGAAGGGAGGTGACTGTCCCTCTATACTCAGCACTGGTGAGGCTGCACCTTGAGCATTGTGTTCAGTTTTGGGCACTTCACTATAATAAAGATATCGCGGTGTTGGAGCGAGTGCAGAAGAGGGCAAAAAAGCTGGTGAAGGGCCTGGAGAATAGATCTTATGAGGAGTGATTGAGGGAGCTGGGACTGTTCAGTTTGACAAAGAGAAGCCCTAGGGGGGATCTCATCATGCTCTACAATTACTTGAAAGGACATTGTAGTGAGGTTGGTGCTGTTCTCACAGGTAATTAGGGACAGAACCAGGAGGAATGGTTGCAAGTTGCAACAGGGCAAGTTTAGGAAGAAATTCTTCGCAGAAAGAGTGGTCAGATGCTGGAACAGACTGCCTAGGGAGGTGGTTGAGTTTCCATCCCTGGATGTGTTCAAGTGTCATTTAGATGGGGTGTTGGGTGATATGGTTTAGGGGTGAACTTGTAGTGTAGGGTTAATGGTTGAACTTGGTGATCCCAAGGGTCTTTTCCAACCTGAACTGTTCTATGGTTCTATGAGTCTATGATTCATACTTTGAAACTGGGCGTCTCCTGCTTTCAAAATGTCCGCACACAATAAAAGCTGCTTTAACTGCCCGAAACAGAAAGGGTTATGCTGCCTTCTCATCTCTTCTGCTGACATGGGAGGAAACCTTACTGCTATTATTATTATTATAATTTGTCTGTTATCCCCTCCTGCTGCCCTGGTAGCAAATTGCTCTTATTGCAGGGCAGCTGCAGTGTTGCACTGGGAATGGAAATCATATGCCCACTAGAGCAAGAGGCCAACAGAAACAGTTAAATTTCTCTTTCTCCTTCACTCTCCCCACTGCAGATCCATGTGTAGGGCAGCTTTCAGCACAAAACTGGAAAGAAATTTGTATTCATGTTTCTGGTTGTACAGGCCAATGCCTCAACTGCTCTGTCTCCACAGGATCCTTGGTTCTCAAGTGCTTTGGTGTAAATCCAGAAGACTACCATTAATTATCATGAAGTAGTTGCACCAATACAAAAGCAGCAAAGAAATACTCAGCTTATTTTATTTAATTTTACAAGTTTCTTCCACTTTTAGCACAGGCATGTGTTTTGCATCAGAAGGTACTCGTCCATGATGATCCCAGCAAGAAAGACACTCAAACTTGTTGATGTATCATTTAGAGTGTTATTTATTAGAGCTAACACTGCAAAGAAAGAGAAGATTGTATATATAATCTTCCATCCCAGAGTGGGAACCTTGAATGGTATTGCACTGAATGTCCTTCCAATTCATGCACAGAAACCTCTGAAGATCCCATTTGTAGAAGAGGTTAACCCATTTGGATCATTCCAGCTAGTATAGGGTTTTCTCACCAGGAAACAATTCTATTCATCATTGGTATTGTCAAACAGAAAGGATGCTCACATGAGAACTTTTGCCTGCAGTTTTAGATAACATGCAAGACCACAGAGAAGATGTAATCACTAGTGTAAAATGGGAGCTACCTCTCCATTACAATGAGTTGACTGAGACTGTGCAGCAAAATGGCCTTAAAACTGAGCTATACAAGCAGCTCAGCCCAGCCTAGCCCAAGCCTGGGTGTACTCAACTGTTACGTGAGTGACCAACTCCTTGGTGCATAAGGCTTTTCTGCTCAGGATCACTACAGGATGCAACACCTACAGAGTCCTACTGACGATTAGAAAATGAAATGACACTGATGATAAGAGAAACATCTGGTCATTTGTTAGAAAAACATCATGAAGCCATTTATCCTGTATGTTGTGCAGTGCTGATGTTTGCTGTCCTCTTAGATGAGGATTGTCATTTATTGTGAGTTTATTCAGTAGCCGGGCATGGGCCCACTGTCATGGCTGAGGTTTCTGTGTTCTAATACTGCACAAATGATAGATTTGTGGTTTGATGTTTGTCTCACCTTGCAAGATTTTTGTGAACACAGCAAATACACATCTCAGTCGGGTCACCAGAACTCACTAAATTAAGTGGTTTGACATTAAGACCTCACTAAGTACTGCAAAAATGATTCAGTGGCAGTTTATATGCTTGCATATTGTTTTAAATAGGCTTTTGCTTTGAAGGGAAGGGTGTTGAGACAGACTGCCTCTCAGAAGCTGTTATATGACCCTGAGTATGGCTTGGTAATTATGAAGTAAAAAAAATATGAATCCATAGATTGGATTTCTGTAATTTGACAGTTTCTTTTAGATATTTTAGGTACATGGTTTTGAGTTTTTGCTAAGGTTTAATGGCTAAAAATATTGTCTGAGACATATAGCTGTAAATGCTGTTACTTAAAAAATTGTCTTGTCAGGAGTCCTAATCAATGTCAATGAGACTAGTTTCACTGTAGTCACACTAGAAAGTAAAGACTCACATAGAAAGTAAAGACTTAATGCATTTCTGATCCATCTTAGTGTTAAACCTGCTTTTACTCGTTGTATTTAAGGACAGCACCTAGGGGACAAGCTTCTCTGATTTTGTCTCTATATTCAACCAACAAAAGGACTACTATGGTCTTTATAAATGGTATTGCTATTTTAAAATAAAGTAGGAGATCACCAGTACTACACACCTCTTTCCATCTATATGAGTTCCTTCTGCAAATAAACACATAATTTCTGTAGTACTTTATACAGAATGTACATAGCAAGATATCAGAATAAATATGTCATAATAGGAAAATGAAAATTAGTTTGAAAATAGTATTAAAAGCTATTTAAAATATTTACCACCACACCATCTCACTCCTAATGTGACTGAGATGCTCGAATAATTCAGCATACATTAAATAGTAATTTTAGGCAAAAAGAATACTTGGATATTAAGAAATTTCTTTTAAAATCTTTTCAGAGATTAATTAATACCTTCCAAATGTATCAATGACTGTTTCAAAAACACTTGATGAATGGGCATATAAATGAAAAAATTCTAGTGTTTTGAGATGAATGCCACATTGATACCTCAAAAAGAACTAGCTTACTTCAATCATGGTATTGATTTGTGTCCAAACTGATGAAATCACTAATTATTTCACATTAAGTTCAGTACATTTCTTAGTAATTATAAAATACAACTGATGGTTTGAGTCTGAGGTTTACTGATCTCTAATTTCTAGTCAAATGTTCTGAGCCACCTCTGGGGGGGGGAAAAAAAAAGAAAAAGTAAGAGATTATATGGTGGAATAATGTTATTGATTTTAAGATAATAAAAAAATTCCCAGGCATAATACCTAGTGGAAGCTTTTTGTATGTATAAGACAAAGTGGAGACTTTGGAGGTAATGTGGAACATTAAGATGTAAACCACAAACAACAGCACTGAGGGCTCTACAACATTCTGTGTGAAATTCTGTCCACAATGAAGACTAGTTTTATAACTGTTTATGAAAGTAAGAGTACATGGAGGTGTGTGTTTTCCTTATAAATGTATAATAGTAGAGGCAAGTTTTGGGAACTTTTTGTCTTAATGTAGTAGATAGTGCACTTTCAGTTTATGGGAGGAGAAAGAATTTATCATAAAAGACTAATCTCTTATAATTTAAAAGTGCTTTACTTTAGTTTGTTTATTCACAGATCAACACCTGTGTATACAAATTCTTTCTTTATGGCTGACTTTGTAGGCAAAATGTTTTATGAAACAGGTCTTTTGCTGGTTTTCTAATAATGCTTCTATATTAATCTGATGCCAGTACTTGGGCTTCTAAACTGTGTGGAAACCCAAATTAAATTATCTATTCATTTAGTGATGCACCTGAACCCAGAGCAAATTTCAGCATTAGTAAAGTAGAGATAAACAGTTGATACACAGACATATGAGGTTTACACTGAGGAAAACAAAAAAGAAAAAGGTGATATCATAAATCACACTCTAAGTTCTAAGGCTACCTGTATCTGCCCTGCCCTGCCATGAAAAGATCATTCAAGTACCTGTGAGCCTGGTGTAATATATAATTTTCTTTACTTGAGAAATTTCTAGAAAATATATAGTAGTTTATGAAGAATAATCCTTTTTATTAAACTAATGCAACCTATTAAATTCAGAAGGTGATCAATCTATATTTGCAAATTGGTTCCATCTAACATAATAGCTTATAAAAGACCACAATTTAAACTATATGATATTTTAAAAAAAGAAATGCTTTTCCAACTTTGAAAATTATATGAAGGCTAAACTAAAAGCTCTTTGCCAATAGGGAGATGTGTATGTTCATGAAGAAGATAATAAAAGCCATATTTATTTTACTTTATCTACAGCCTGGAAAAAGAACCACAGAGTCAAATTAAACTTGATATTGTCCATTACTTTCTTTTCATTATTCTTTTTACTTTCAGTGGCACAGATCTTCACCTTTTACTCACAGGAATCACTGGACAACATGTTGGAAATTCACTCTTGAAAGGTGTGGCCTTTATCTACTTTCTTTGCTTTTAAAACTGCAGGTTTTGGATGGTCCTAGTTAACAAAAATCTGCGGTGGGAAATGGTAGAAGCAGGATACTGAGGAGAGGGCTGGAAACTGTGGTGGGTTTGTGAATGAGTGAGAGAGAAAGTCAAGTTTAACCACGTGAAATAGTGAAATTCTTATAAGTGGGATAGGACAAGTTGAGACAGGACAATTGGGGCAGGGCAACCTGGCAAAGACAGGCAATGAAAGTAGCTGAACCTTGTCCTCTTCACCAATTATTTCCCTCCATTCCCTCACCAGCCTAGCAGTGAATTCTGTTCTTTTAGTTTCATTACCATTTTGGCATGTTAAGATAAATATAACAGATTCAATAAAGCCCTTAAGCTTTTATTAATGAGGTATTGCAATGCTTTCTTTAGATGCTTGGCTTCTCCACAGAAGCCCCCAATGCACCTCTTCTGCCTTAAGAAGATAAATCCAAAATCTGACATGCTGAGAGAAAGCAGTTACCTGAATGAAAAGCAGCTGCACCTGAGCCTCTGTCTCTGCACACCTTGTAGGTGCCCAGATGGTGCTTTCCATCCTTTGCTCCAGATCTGGAGCTCAGCAATTGACTTGAGAAGATGCCTCAAGAGCAACGAGGAATCATCCCGTACAGGAGAGTTTTCCATCAGAAAGTGGACAATTAGGGATATTTATCTTTACAGCTTGTCAGAGCATCCACTTACTGGGTCCAAATGTGGTCTAGGCAGGAGTTAGCTCAGACAGTAATAGGCAGAGACTTAGACATCTAGGAAATCTCTAGGTAACAAGATGACATGTTGTTTTGTTCTCAAAGATAGGCAACTAGTAAGCATGAAAGTTTTGGACTTTGTTGCTGAAGCTCACTGAAATCCTGTATGAGAGGATTTTTCATTGTCATTTTAATCTTTTTGAGAGCTTTTGGCACTCTTTTATGAAGGCATTCATGCTTTGAAACAATTTTAAAAACTTATTCATCAATAGCTGAGTTTTAAACACACACATTTGTTAGAATTGGTCTGGGAAAATAACATGGAATGGAAGAATCAGCCCCAAGGACTACCTACTGCAGCATCTCAAATATTATGGAAATGTGAAAGGAGGGCATTGCATTTCAGATGAGTGATATTGACCTGTGACAGTGAACACTTGGTTATAAACTTACATGCTGTCATGAGTTAGGGCTGGGCGGGCCATTAAAATGTGGACAGATGCTCTCTAACACCTGCTCTCTCCCCCAAACAGGAAGGAAAAGGGAATGAGGGAGAGAGACTTACAAGTTAGAAAAGAAAACTAAAATAGCTTTAATGAAAGAATAATAGAAATAATAATGAAACAATAAAAGTAAAGAACTACATATAAGTCCAATATCGAACCTGACTCTCGTCTGATAGCAATCCCCCCCTGATGCTTCAGAGCAGGTGGCACCGGGGAAACCCCAGGCTCAGCAGTACAGCGGAGCTGGATACAGGGAGCTGGATTTGGGAACTCAGGATCCAGATCAAAAGCAGGAGATCAGACAGAACCCAAATGGAATGGAATATTCTTGTTGGTCACCTCCTCTGTCCATTACCACCCAGAAGTGCAACATTCGTTTCCTTATGGCCCCTCTTACTACCCGGCACCCCCAGCGTGGCACACAAGAGCCAGCAGTGGCCTTGGTCACTACAGGAATAAGTATCAACAAGAGCCTTTCTGCATCCCAGTCCCAGGCAGTAACTGTAAACATCAGGTGTCATCACTGCCAGTAGCAGACACAGTCTGCAAAAGCATGCTGCTGACTTCAGAAAGTGCAGCCTTTTAGAAGACACTAAACTGGAAAGTAAAAATCACTGAACAGAATTGATTTTAACTCAACCGGGACACACACAAAGGAGTTCTCGTAAGCAGGAACATCAAAAGAATAGATATTCATCTGCTTCAAATGGAGGCTTTGATGATGCTTCTCCATTCTTCATTTTTGAAATGAATAGTTTTAATGTACTAAAATGCCTCCTAATAAAGTTTGCAAGTTAGTAGCCGGACTCAAGGGAACACTATCCCTTCATTATGTCATAATCTTAACAGATTCCATCCCCTTCATACTTCAGTAACACTTTGACAAACTAATCAAATGAATGGTGTTTAATAAAATTGAATTTTCATAAAATATTTTGGAATGGTGCAGTAGAACTTTGTATTTTGCTCATTATTTTATAACGAGGCAAACAGTACAAAAGTTACACTTTACAATTGCAAAATATCTATTGTGTATGCTAGATTATGTTTTTGTTTAAATGATCTATAACTCCACAGTTTTAGCTGTTAACTGAAAATTAACCTCATGATTAATTAACCTCATGGTTAATTTGTATAGTTTTGATCTGATGTCCTGTGGAGTACAGTTGTAGATTTTTTTATCTATAATGTTGAGAAATAAAATCTTGAAGACTTTATTTTGCTTTTGATGAAAAGGCACTGCAATTCAAAAGCAAACTATTCTCATTATTATAGTCCAATATTCATTTATACTGTATTATATAATCCATTTATTTCAATCAGCTTGCTTATTTAATCCATCTGTTCTCTCTCTTTCTGAGGAATTATCTGAATAATTATGGAGAAAGGCAGTTCAGAAGAAGAATCTCAGATAAAACCTTAAATTTATAAGTGAGGAACATAATATTCTGTCATCAGAAAATACGTCAGGTTTGTAAAGGGGAATGGAAATATCCCTATGAGGGAAAAAAAGGAGACAAAAAAAAGTATATTATTTTTATTCTGTTCTTATAATTTCTCTGTTTTGTGCTATTGGATTGTGAAGGGAAAGATTACTTCTTCACAAGAGCCTTAAAGGATTTTAAGATACTTTGCAGAACACATAAATGAACAATTTTGCTTTTTTTTTAAAAAAAACCCAACAAAACATAAAAACACCATAAACCCTATTCTTTACAGAATAATAAGCCTTCACCTGAAGGTGTCTGAAGTGTACAGGACCTACAACTTCAGAAAGAAGAACAGCTCTAGATCTTGATGTTAAATCTTTTAAGACTCTGTACAGGTAAATTTGTTGGCTAAGAGTGAGATGGAATATTCCAGAATATGCAAAATCAGAGAAAGTTTATATACTTTTTTGAGAACTTTGAGACTTTGAGGAAAAAAGAAAGTTGGAAAGAGCTGAGGGAAAAAAAAATAATGGTTCATGCTTTCATTGTTATGTTAGGAGTCTGGTGAACCACAGAAAACAAACTAATCAGAAAGAGGTGAGAGCCCTTGTGATGTTGTAGGAATGTCTTGGCTCAAATATCACTCAGAAGAGGGAGATAAATCAAGACAGGGAAGCTAATGAAAAGACATTTTATTCTGTTCTATTTCTTTTGTCATTTTCAGAAACACACACTTTAGCATGCTTGTGAAGCAAATATATTTGTCTAACTGCCATATATTCTGAAAAGATGAACTGTAAATTCAAATTTGTCATTAAGAAGATGCTATAAAAAGTTTCACTGCTGTTCACAGCGTGTGTATGTTTGTGTGCCTGTCTGTATGTGCAATCTGTGTTAGTTATGAAGCTTTAAGATGGGGCAATAAAACCCATGTCCATGATGAGATTACAAGTAGTGATGATACTATCAGGAAAAAATGACAGACCAGCAATGAAAGAGTATTGTAGAATCATTGAATGGTTTGGGCTGGATGGGATCTTAAAGACCATCTAGTTCCAAACCGCCTGCCATGGGCAGGGACACCTCCCACTAGACCATATTGCTCGAAGTCCCATCCAACCTGGCCTTGAACGCTTCTAGGAAGGGGGCATCCACAGCTTCTCTGGGCAACCTGTGCCAGTGTCTCATCACCCTTATAGAAAATAATTTCTTCTTGGTCCTGGCAGAAGCGTGCTCCAGAACAGGTTTCCCACAGGGTCACCACCACTTTCAGGCATCCACCCACTCTGGTGGTGGGGTCCTCCACAGTCTACAGGTGGACACCTACACTCCCATCACCTCCACGAACTGAAGGGGAACAGTCTGCCTCACCATGGTCTTCACCATCACTCAGGGGAATCTCTGCTCTGGCACCTGGAGCACATTGTCACTCCACTTCTTCACTGACCTTGATGTCTTCACCTATTCTCACTCCTTTTTCTCTCTCTCTGCTAGTTGGTGTGTGGTTCTTTTTCCCCCACTTCTTAAATATATTTTCACAGAGACATTCCCATAATTACTGATGTACTCAGCTTTGGCTGGCATTGGCTCTATCAGATCTACAGGAAGCTTCTAGCAACTTCTCACAGAAGCTTCCCTAGAGCACCCTAGCTATCAAAGCCTGGCCACAAAATCCCAATACAACAAATAATACTTGCAACTACGTTATGTTTTCCAGGCATTATCAAAAAGGCAAATGCTGTTTCAAATATTGGAAAAATTCTCCAACGCAGTTGTTTCCAGTGGCACATGCTTAAAAATATGACATTTGCTATATGAAAAAATGAAGGCATTTCTAATACAGAAAACCAGAATTTGAATGGAATTAAGTTGCAGGTATCTCCAAGAGGATAAATTTACCCTAAAATAATAAAAAAAATATTAAAAATCTTAAGCATTTGAAGATATTTTCACAGAAAATACTAGAGAGGTGAAAATACAACTATTTATTACATAGATTAAAAATCTTTCTTTCCTCACATCATCACTGCATTCGGATATTCCATTCCAATCTTTCTTATTCTTTAAGATAAATCCTGCTCGGTCCCCATGTGTTGACTGGTCTAGTCCAGAGGTGGCGTCCCTGGCCATGACAGGGAGGTTGGATTAAATGATCTCTAAGGTCCCTTCCAACCTAGGCCACTCTATGATTCTATGATAATGGTACAGGAAAACAGGTAACTCCAGTTCAGATCTATGATGCAAAGTAAACTTGATGCTGTCTGAGAATCCTTATGCAAGCTGTATAACTTTATTGTGTTTGCAGCTGACAATTAGTAAGAAGATTAAAACCAGGACTTAGGAGCACTGAAAGCCACAACTGAGGTAATTAGCAAAATGAAAGTGAATTCCAATCCCCCTGTAATGAAGATATTTTTTCATGGTAAAGATTCACATATCACTCATTTGAGTGTAAACTATGGAAAGCAGAGCAATCAGGATGGATCTTGGGCTCTGAACTACCTCTTACGATAAATGTCAGCTCTAATAATCACCTGTTGTTTCTCTTTTCCCTGCAACTACTTGATATTTTTCCCTTTTCTTCTTTTTTTTCTCCTCAGTTCGAAGCACTGCTGTAGCATAGCAATCATGCACTGCCCAATTACCTCCGTCCTTTCTCTGCAATTCATAAGGCAGGGCCCATGTGTTCAAGAGCTGTTTCACATCCAGTAACATCATCATTTCCTGCCTGTACTTGCAGCTGTGATATAACTCTGTGCTTAAAGGTGGGTTGCCTTCACCAACACCACAGTGATTTCTTTTTCGGGACTATTCCCCACTCGGGTTACTTTCTCAGCTGATGACCACTTTCTCCTTCTGCCACCCTGTTGCTGTATTTACTGTTTAGGAAAAAAACAACACTTTATTAATGTGATAGCAGAGAATTCCCCTCACATTTCAGGATACATGTATTTTTGGTACTGCTGCTCTTAAGATACCTCATGAGACTAGTGGAAAGCAATATAAGAGTAGCTACTTTTACTGTCTTTAAAATTATTAAGAATTTAATTTGTGGTTTCTTTTCAAAAAGAAAAAAACATACAAAAAATAAGTTTGAAATAGTTAAAATTAAGAATATTTCTGATTGTTTCATAAGCTGAGGTATACTGTGTATCATGAGGTGTTAAAAAAAAAAAAGTATGCACACTAATTGCCACACAGTGTACCAAACCAATTTCTGCACAGTTCTTAATAAAAGAGTCATAAGTATTCAGTTTAACGTATTCAGTTTTTTTGAACCACTCCACAGATCTGTTTTAGAAATGTAACTGAGCTGAAATGGAGGAAGAAAAGAAAACAAAGCCTTGTATATCCAAGACTCTGGACCAAGAGAGATTTCACTTCTGGTGAACACCAAAGTACACACCAGGTTTGGGTCGTCATACTTCTGCCCTACAGTAATCTCCAAAGGACAGTGAGTCATCTACTCCTTTTCCATATTGCTTTTCCCTTTCCTCTCCCATCCCTCTTAAGTATGCTCTTGAAAGGTTCACATAAACAGAGTAGCACAGGATTTACATGAAAATGATGGCTAGAAGTCTCTTGTGAGATGAACCCCCTAGCAGAAAATCCAATGAATTCACAGGAGACTCGACCCACCTAACATCAGCCGTTCTTTTCGATCTGAGAGCAGATTGGAGGTTAAGAATAAACCTCAGAAACAGGTTCATTTCTTTTTTTCCCCCTTTTTTTCTTTCTTCTTAGAAACACTTTCTGAGCATATTTATGCCAATAGAAAAATATTCTTAGTTCAAACTACTTTTAAATGTCTATTATTGTTGTCATTGTAGACTAATTTACATTTTCAGTGCATAATTAATATTTCAGTGATTAAAAGGAATAATGAACAATTACAAAGTACTGAAAGTACTTTAGCCTAAAAGGTCCTTCATGAAATTATTTTTTGAAAGTACAAATTATCATGTTTGTTAAAACATATGGTGATTCCCAACAGTTAAGGGGTAAACATTGAGAAACGTATACTATAATTTCAGTTCGTTAAAGAAAGAGAAAACTTGTGATTCATTTAATCTTAGATTATGTGTATTTAATATAAAAATAACTTATTTTTCAGTGATGTCCGTCTATAAAAGCAGGATAGATCCTTAGTTTGATGGACTATTTAGGTTTGACCAAGTTCTCAAAGAAAGCTGAGAAACCATGGGAGAAATTTATTTCATGTTTAACAAGCAGTCAAGTAACAGTGAACTTTGTCTAAGTGCGGTGTTGTCATGTCCAGTGCATACGGATTGCTGCATTGGTCACTCTGTGCGTGTAGTACAGGCTTCACTTGTAAATGCCAAGTTACAGTCTGAAGAAGGAGATATACTGCACCCAAATCAGCTTCATATGGCCCTGGGCAAAATGGGCAGGTGCCAATGAACTTCCAGATTACCTGGCATTTGTAAAAAGGGCCAGGAGGAGTTAAGAAAAATCTCGTGGTTAAATAGTGTTTAACATATTATTCAACGTATCTTTGATCCAAAATGTTAATAAAAACAACCCCCCCTAAAAAAAACCAAGAAAACTATTAAGAGTAGTCCTCTGATATGCATGAGAATGTGAATTCCCATTGAAAAATATGATTTCCTAGAAAATACAGGCCAGAAAGTTTAGGACTTTTGTAAAACTACTACTCTCTTCAAAACTCCTTTGGAAATCCAGTCTCCAAGAAATATTTTGTGGGAGGGATGAAACTGTCTCAACCCATACATGTCCAAATTTGCTTAGTTAGGCACTTGGATGGTGTGCCATACCCAAGTAAATGGATTGCAAGCTGACCACATTATAGTATTGTCACTAACTCCGGATCCTTTGCTGCACAGCTCCAGGGGAAAAATTACATCAAAACCAAAGAAAGAGTCATTGGAAGACTCATGTTATACATTTGTACCTACGAGTGTATTAAGCTTCTCTTAGACCAATATGTGGAACCTTTTATTCCTTCTGAAGACTTTCTTATTCTCCTTGGTCATGTTTACTTAAAGATCAGTCTAGTATGTGTTGGATTTATCACTTCTAGTATAAAATTGTATCAAAATGCCTTGTTAACTCATTTCTACATATCTTAGATATGTAGATCAGTGCACCTATCAGAAAAGGATTCCCACCCCACTTTACTCGCCTGGATTTTGTATGTGTGCACTATTTTTAGACTGTTCCTTACTCTTTGACCCTTCCCCTCCTCCTTAATTGCCTATGTTAGTAATTCATTGCACGTAAACATTTACTTCTGTTATGACAATGGCAGAGTAAAATATCATAATATCTCTGTCTTTTCTTTTTCTTTGTTGTATATTTCCTAACAGCGTGATATTGTTATTGAAAAAAAGAATTTTGTAATTTGGGGAAAATGGCATCATTAAAAGAAAAGGACTGAAAAAGACTTAAGTTGTTTGGTTGGTTGGTTTTAAATTTTTTGTAGTACAGCAGGTTTCCTGGAATCTTGACTGTGTTTTACGGCTAATAATTTAAGGCAAGATAAATTTCTCGTAATTCACGTCTTTTGTGCTATCACAATGTGATATATACTATCATGGATTAGGTTTCCTTGCTTTCTTTTTTGTTCTTTTCCTGTTGGAGGATGATGCATGTGGATTTACCTTGCAAAACAGAAAGAACAACCAGTATCTGAGCAAAATTCAGTACAGCATTGCTAAGCCCTTCAAAAACATTTTGAAATATTTGTGATCAATACAAAGAGAAGAGGAATTATTCCCACCCTCCCTGCCTGATAGCTAAACTTCTGCCTAAGGCTATGTCAAACAGATTATACGCACTCTTTTCTGATGGTGAAAGCTAACATTTTGTAAACAGTTAGACAGCTGACCAGCTGAGAATACTGATACAACAGATGCTAAAGACACAGTCAGATGTATTATGCTGTCTGTACTTGCACTGGATTAAGTGTTGCTCCTTCCAATCTTACGCCTTCTTTGTCCCAGCATTAAGAAGAGCAACACAGCATTTGATAACAGGAAAAGGAATGAGTAAGAGCAAAAGAGAAAATAAATGATATTGTAATAGAGGTTAATGGAGTTAAATATAACCCAGAAATATTTATTTAAAACTGCACACTGTTACAAAAAAATAGTTAAAATATTTTCTTGGACATTTTTGAATCATAACTATAATCGTTCTCTTTATCACTAAAGGGAAAATTATTCCATTTTAAATGTGAGTAGTTCATGTTTAAAGCTAAAGTAGAGCTAGTTTCAAATGTTAACCTTCCTGTATTGAAGAGAAAATGAGGGACATAGAGAACATTAGAGTTATAATTTTCTGTATATATTTCCTCTATCTTTATATGAAACCATTTGTCAATAATAGAGGATAAAAGAGATAAGAGAGCATGTAGAATTTTTATTTCCTTTCATTAATTATTCATTATTTTTGGCACTGTAAAAGTCCACATAAAACAGAGGACTTGCCTTCTTCACTTGACCAAGATACACAATAAGACAAATACTGAGATGCAAAAGCTTTTTTAACCAAGGCTCCTGAACTTGTCTCTCCTATATAATTTCCATGAAGTAAGCATCAATAGCAGTATTTCTGGCCTCCTTCATGGGATATGACTCATGCTTCATCAAACCCCAAATTCATCCTGCAAGACTACTGAACCTACTTATTAGATTTGAAATTAGTCTACCTCTGATCTGAAGTACAATGGGTGGAGAAATACATCCTCTTCTGGCTGCAGCTGTGCTGACTGAAGTGGAGTGATGCCACCTCACTCCTAGCTGATCTTTCCCACCTCCCTGGTGGAAGTAACCACCCCTTTCCTTCCCATCTGCCAGATGAGCTGTTCTCATGAACAGCCCCTTCTCCATTTCCATCAAAATTAGCTGGGGATATGTTTGAACTCTTCTATAGTAGATCTTCTTTAAACAGCTTCATTTGAGCTGAGGCAGGGTAGGAAGTGCAGAAAGGACACAGACTCTAGAAGAATGTGCCACACCCATGGGGGGTCGGAGAGCAACCCTTCTGTCCCCAGGCTGCACATGGGGTCATGATAGTGCTGGGTTGATGGTTGGACTAGATTATCTTAGAGGTCTTTTCCAACCTTAATTATTCTATGATTCTATGGAGGGGACAATCTCTCTGCTGCAGGACTGTGACTGCAGTAGGATGTTTTCCCTGGGGCATATGGGAAGTGGCAGAAGTAAGAGGTGGTGCCATGTACCCTTCTTTTGTAATACACTTGGCTTAAGAAGTCCCCCACTCTGTGCACAGACTCCTCACTTTGCAGTGCCCTACGTCACCCCCTAGTCATGTAGATGCAATGGTTTCTGGACTGAGTGGGAAGCTATCTTTTGGGGGTGGTATGAGTATAGTTTTCTTTGGTTTACATTCCTCTTGCATTTGCTGAAAGCCTTG
This sequence comes from Apaloderma vittatum, assembly GCF_000703405.1. NCBI lineage: Eukaryota > Metazoa > Chordata > Aves > Trogoniformes > Trogonidae > Apaloderma > Apaloderma vittatum. The sequence goes on along the minus strand of NW_009735710.1, from coordinate 35,603 downwards.
ACAAAAAAAGCAGTGCGTCTTTCCCCTTTAGCCACTGATTCCGCAGTACCAATATGAGTATTTAAATAGCAATCAATGAGTCCATTACTCTGACAGATATCTGATAGCAATTTCATGGAGCTGATCCAACATCATGAATCCTCATTTGGAGAATGGTCAGAGACTAAAACCCTGTGACAGAAACGAAAGGATGGAAATATCCTATTCAGTCAAAGGGCAGGTCTTAGATCTGCTTGTATTCACTGTGTTATTGCACTTCACCTTAACATTTGAAGGGTTATGATTAGTGCACTTCATTTAATGGGGGAATAAACCTTTGAAAGCCCTGCTCTCAGTCATTCCTGCAAATGTAATCACCATTAAGAATTTGAAAAGGTTTGCTGGAAGCTTTCTTTCCTGTTCTAATAGAAAAGATTTGAGTTGTATCAGGCACAGAGACACAAATTTCATTAGAGACCTACTGTGTGAATGAATCAGAAGTGTGAAGTGAAACATCCTCAGACCTTTAATGGATATATAGTATGTCATTAAGGCAGAGAACTACTATGAAACACAGGAAGTTTCCATGACAAAGGATGGGCTCTAAACAGTAAGCAACAGCATCTGTTGGCTTGTAGCACTGAGTATCTATAATCCAAGTGTCTGAATACATGTAAGATAGTGACATTAAAATAATTTCCATTTGTATCAAAGTCAATGGTAATTCTTGATCAGAAGCATCTTACTCAACTGACTGCAAATATAAGTGAGCTGTCATAGCACGTGAGTTGATAGTACTGATTAGCATTACTATGGTTCTTTAAAGGAATCCATCCAACAGATCTCATTATTAATCAGCTTCTGACCATTCAATTCCGAGTTTCCTTAAATAGTGCTGGTAAATTTCTGGTAAACGTCTAGATTACTGAACACATTATATATTTCCAGAAAACCTTTTAGTATACTGCAGTCTGTAAAGGCATCAGGGGTACAGAAAGTTTGAGAACAGAAGATGTTGTTTTCAGTGATTTTTGTGTTTTGAGTCAGATCAGAATGTATCAACATGTTTAAAAAGGAAAGTCTTCAGAATATCCATGGTCAAAAACAGAACAATAAAGTTTAAACTGAATGGGACTTTTAGTTTCCAGTACTTCCTTTAATGTTTCAAATCACAAGTCTGAAATTAACGAGGTTGTGTTACTGAGGGGAAACTGGCTAAAAGACATTTAAATCATGGAAATGTTTTATAGAAAAATACACTAAGACACCTTCAGTGTGTCTTATCCTTTACATTGTATGTAACATAATTATTTTTAGCTGCAAATGTAATATTCATACTCACGTTTTACAGAAGGCCATTTATGACCTATCTTTTATGTGATTTTTTCAGCAGCCCTGCAAAAAAGATAGACAATATTTTTCTGTATTTATTTAACTCATATAACCTATACAAATTAGCTTTATGCATAATAATGAAACTAAATTTTGTATATATTTGTACAATGGTTTATTACTAGCAAAATTCAAAACCTAATATAACTTTATATTGTACAAGGAAAAAAGATAGACAACATGGATTTCTAACAGTGTTGTAGGAGAAAATAATTTTTAAATTGTCTCCTTGGTAGTTATGTTATAAAATAATTATAATGGAATTTAATCTAAAGAGTTTCTATCGGTATCTCTGTTTGTTCTATTTGTTGCCAGAACTGAGCAGGAAGTTGCTATACTGTCAGTCCAAGTCTGGCCTACAAATCAGGTCACACACGATACGGCGTACAGCAAGAGCACTTTAGACTAGAGTACAAGGGGATCTTTTAGTTAATTTATCATAGTTTGTCTAAGCAATCTTCCTTCCTCTCGCTTCTCTGCCACTCAACTGTGTTTTCAAGAAACATGTTTAAGATCCTGGATGTCAAGCTCCAGCACTGCCACGACTGCTCAACACCCCATCACAAGTCACTCCGAAGAACAGACTTACTTCACAGAATCGCAGAATCACAGAATGCTAGGGGTTGGAAGGGACCTCTAGAGATCATCTCATCCAGAACAGGATCACCTAGAGTAAGTCGCACAGGAACGCGTCCATGCAGCTTTTGAATGTCTCCAGTGAAGGAGACTCCACAACCTCTCCTGGCAGCCTGTGCCAGTGCTCTGTCACCCTCACAGCGAAGAAGTTTTTCCTAATGTTTTTGTGGAACCTTCTATGCTCCAACTTGCCTCCATTGCCCCTTGTCCTGTCCTTGGACATCACTGATTACTCCTGACAATCACCATTTGCATATTTATAAGCATGAAAGAAGTCACTCCTCAGCCTCCTCTTCACCAATAAGAACATACATTCAAATATTTTAAAATTTATGTTAAATCCCTCATTCAAAACAGGGTAAAATAGAAGAAATGAGATTTCTTGTGCAACTCTGTGTCACCAGTTATAAAGACCCATGACAGTAACTTATATTAGCACTGTTACGTAAATTCACTGGTACTGAAGTCTGCTTATTATAATGATTTATGGATAAATAAATCATTCTCTTTTTATAATGATTTGTTTTAATCATTTAGTCCTAAAATGTGTGAGAAACTTGTTTTTCTACTGGTGATTTACACTGGGGAAATTAAGTATACATTAAATGAGATTATCATGACGATTAATCTACTGATGAAATAATAGTGAACTGTCTTAATCAATAGGCATTTGGAAACGCTGTTAACACCATGTACTTCAAATTAGGTTTGTAAAATAAAACATCATTTTTTTCCAACTTATTTGTAAAATAAAAGAGTTATTATTTTATCATAAACAAGAAATTTAGAAACGAAAAAGATTTTTTTTTTTCAGATCATAAGGTAGGGGTCAGTGTGAGATTGATGACAAAGCTGGAAACTGACTGTTGTTTACAATAAAATAACCATATCAAAGTTACATTGCATATGTATCATTAAGAAAATCATAAAAATGGATAAGTTTTCATTGACTTAAGATATAAATCTTGTCAGAACATAGCTTCTAGATCTTCTGTGCACTTCCTGAATTCCAAAGCTGATATGGAACTTATTGCAAAATGCCATTATCTATATATGCAAATTCCCAAATGTTTAGACAGTAATTTTCCTTTTATACTACCACATTATATTTTAATGAAAGTTTATTTTTCAAATTATTTCATAATCTGAGTTGCAAAGCTTACAATGAAAGATGCTGCATCAGCTCTTTGATGCTTGATACATTTCTTTATAAATGCAATTGTCAGCTTTCAGGTGATAGCTTCTTGAAATTTAATGTCAGCATTGATTAAAAAAAAAAAAAAAAGGAATATAAGCCTGGAAAATTTGGAACTATTACGTGCTCAGCAAGTTTGCATCAAACACAGAATAAAGGCTATCATAAAACTAAAGCTGTCATCTCCTTAGTAATGAGATCTCGCGTTTAACCTGAGCTCCACCTGTCACAAAAACCTCTGCACAGAATGTTAATAGAGTGAGTATGAGACTCAATTTTGTACTAAGCCTAAGCCTTGATGAAGGCAGGCTTTCCCTAGTTTCATTGTAAATATCTGATCTGTACTCACAGCTGGTGAACCTTCTATAAATTAAGTAAGCAAACAAAACTTGATGCCACTTTAATTTCCATGTCACTATTACTACTATTAGTACAGAAGAAAGCTGAGCAAGTAAATCCACCAAAAGTAAAGTGAACACTTTCATTCTAAACTTTCCTCTGCTTTTCCTAAAGCCTCAGCTGCTGTTACCATAATTATCTCTCTTTGCATGAAAATTGAAACAAATAATTCAAGTCCCTCAAGTTTTGGCCTTTATACTTAGAGTAGACTTGAGGTTAAGACATGTAAAAACTAAAAAATAAAGAAATAAACAAAACGAATAGAACATTGTCTTTCTTTTTAAAGAGTCTTACTATTAAAGAGAAAGTATACAATGCACAAGAACTGAGAAATAAAATGAGAAAAGAACAATTTATATTTACATAAATTTTTATTTGATGGCTGACAATGACTGACTCTAAATAGGAATGCGTAGGCTTTTCTTAGTTAAAGAAATAAGTGATGGATCTTCTGTGAATTTTGCCTTCATAAAACATCATCCTACCCCATGGTGTGAAATTTGGTGCTTTAAATGTATGAGTCTATTCACAACAGGATATATCTTCTACCTGATAATATTTCTAATCTGAGCGTTTTTTTCCACTCTAGTGTACATCTGATCTTTTTCTTCTACCCTTCTTATTGTAATGTTGAATTCAAAGAACTGTTATGCAAGGAATGTCTTACCATCCTATACCGGATGGCCCACTGTGAAGTACATATTTGCTGACGGATTAACAGTCTGAAGGTAGATGTGCCCAGGATCATGACTACATGGTGATGGATTCGCAAATGCCAGTAATTACAGTAGCAAGAACAAATTCCTTTTATGTGAGGAGGAGTTATGAACACAGAAATTGATTCCTTTAACCCTGGAGCTGAAATAATTCACTAAATTTCAAAGGAGAATATAAACTCTTACTTGGTTGAGTGTTGCTTGTACAATAAGGGCAAGAGCCTCTGTTGCTACAAACTCAAGTTCTGACGGCAAATTTAAATCTTAAAGGAATAGAAGGCACTGCTCAAATGTTTGCACTTGTAAAGTTATTATTCTACATTCATCTGTCAAAAATTTAAGTTGGTGTTATTAATAAAAGTATTAGTTGGAATGGCATTTCTCAGTGGAAGCTTATTTTTTGAATAACAAGATTTTCAAAGATATTTCAATTAACAAATCTCTCCAAATCCAAGCTTTATGTCATGGGCATCAACCATACTGTTTTTCAGACTGTCTCAGGAAAACACCTTGTCTGTCTTCCTCCATATCTTGCCTCCTTCCTTTCTTCCTTCTCTCCTTCCCATTCTTTCCCTCACTTTCCTTCCTCTCTTCTTCCATTCCTCTTCCTCTTTCAATATGACAGTGCCATATAAAATGGGAGAAACACCATAAACCATCATTTTGTATTTCTTCGTTCTCCATTCCAGGAACACAAAGACAACCAACATACTGACCAGTTGCCTTGGAGATAGCAACTGGGTTGCAGCCTAAAAGTGGCACACGTAGAAATTACTGAGAGTTTACTAAATAAATATGCAGAATCAAAACGAAGCTTACCTATCTGCTCTCTTCAGAGAATCAGGAAATTGGGGGAGACTGAAGAGTGTAAGGGACTGCAATAGAAATGTTGTTATGCTGTAGACACGAATTTCAGGAAATTGAAATATTGAAGATTGGTGTCTACCTTGCTGGTAGCAGTGGCTGGTGCAATTAATTAATCTGTTAATTAATTAACCTCATTTTTTCTTTTAAGTATTAAAACAAAAATGTAAGAACATCTTTTACTATCTTTAACAGAAAGATAGTAAATAAGATAAAACTCAACGATATTCTTGGTAGATCTCTATATAATTCTACAATATTTACTGAGAAACATATTCAAATCTCACCAGGCAAGGTTTTTAGAAAGAGGAAACCTTGTTACTTCAATTATGTAATTTAATCTGAGAAAGGAGAAAAAAACTGTGTGAAATCCTATTCTCACTATAGGCAGTATATTCACTAAGTTTGTATGAAAAAACATTATTTTTTTTTTTAGTGTGATTTCATGGCCCAATAAAAAAGTTACTTGTTTTTTACAGAAACAAACTATAGGGAGCAAAACAGTAGCAGCATATTTTCATTATGGATTTATAAGGGGGCCGGTTTGCTCAGTGGGTTGAGCATGGTGCTGACAATGACAACACCAAGGCTATGGGTTCGATTCCCGCTCAGTCCCCGTGTGTTGCCTGGTCTAGTCGAGAGGTGACGTCCCCGCCCATGACAGGGAGGTTGGATTAAATGATCTCTAAGATCCCTTCCAGCCTAGGTCATTCTATGATTCTATAACTACTGACAATTATGGCTGGGTTTTTTCTGACTGTGTGGTTGTAGCCACAAATATATTTTTCTTTTCATGTAATATTTTTTAACGTAAATAATACAAGACTGTTTGTAGGTTTTTCTTGGTTAGGTGTTTGGAGTAAAAGAGAAGATGAGGTACAGGATACTCTGTGTCCTGCGGAGATGGAAATATACTTTTTAACAGCACCTTTTGTGAAAAAGACATAATGTTTCTGCTTGAATCTCTACCAACACTAAATAATTTATTTGTTTAAAAAAATTAAATACTAGTATATAGAGTTATTTTAATGTGAGACTTTAGTAAAAATAAAACTACGGTTATGGATAGCCAAGCAAATGTCATTCTTTGATGATGAGGAAATGGTAGTTCATATTAATGGAATACCAATCTGGTGCTGAATACTCATCTAGTCATTCTCACCTCCTACCTTCTGTCATCCTCCTTTAATGGCACATTCAAGGAAAGTATTACATAAAAGAAGTTTATTATAAAATAGGATAGAATGAGTCACCGAAGAATACTTCAAATCACTCTGTCCAAGACAGTGGTGATGTTGTCCTACTTAATTTGTTTGCTTATGAATTATATCTTTACTATGCTAAAAGGCTAAGCGTAATGCAATTTCAGCTTTATGTTGGTGAGACAATCTATATTTACTCCACACCCAGATGTTTAGGTAACATTGGATCCTCACTGTATCTTAAAGCGGTATAGCCTTAAAAATAATGGTTCTGAATCAATAGTGCACTTTAGCAAATCTGAAACTTGTCACTGGAAATGACTCATATTTCAAGTTTGGAACAGACCAAGTATTATCCTTACGTTGAGGTCTCTGTCAAGGAGTAGCTCTCTGCTTCAACCAGAATTTTGTGTAATTATTTTCTCTCTTACAAGCAAAAATTATGTGCAAAAGAAATAAAAATGAAGATGAGACTTGCTTCATTCAGTGTGAAAAATTAACTTCATACAAGTGAGGTGTAAGAAAGAAATGTCAGCTAGGAATCAAATCATGACATTTGCTTAAGAGATCATGTATTCAGCAAAAAAAAGATGTAATGTGCTGCCTTCAATAAAGGCAAATACTCTTCATTGGAAAGGAGAATTCAAACACAGTTGACATGCAATTAAAATTTCATAAGCACTAAAATATGCTTTCAATAAGTCAGAGGAGCAGCAGACAGTTCCTCCATTAGTTTGCTAAGTTGTGATACTCCATTCTTGCTAAACATGATTTTGTTAGAAATGGAACTATTATAGCTTAATACTAATTTTAGAAGGGTTAACATGTAGACTGAAGTTATACATATCTTGTATGTAAACACTGATAAAGGTATAGCTATTGTTCTTTATATATCTGAATAATCTTGAGAGGCCTTGCTTTTGCTATCTATTCCTGTGTCTTGTCAAGTTAGAAAAGATTATAAAGCAAGCTATACATGTAATAATTTTATAACACATCTTTGCTGCAATGAATGGCTTATGTATTCAGAGCGGATGGAGAACATTTAAGTATGCATGTTCTTAACTGTTGTTATGCATGTTAACTGGAGGGATTGTGCTACTTTGGAAGGGTACATATCCCAAATATAGAAGTTACCAAAACTTGCATAGAAAACTTCCAGCCATAGAAAACTGATATGCAATGCCACTTATACAGGCTGGCATTTGTGAAAAAGACTATGCATCTGCATGAGTGTTAGTCATGCATATTTTAAACTGTGTTTCAATGTCTATTATCATTCTAAGCTACTTTCTTTCTCTATAGAAGCTCTTAAAAACATCTTCTGTTCTCAGAGGCCATGAAAGAAAACAGAGTCCAAGATATCAAAGGCCAACTAGGAATAGGTTTGGGGAGTTAGGTTGTTTTCATTTGTGTATTTTTTTTCTTTTTTCTCTTGGATCACTTGCAGATACAAGAATAAAGCTACTCAAGGCTAACATTCTTTGATCTGAATTTCAGGCTAAAAATCTAAGAGGAACAGGAACACTTTTACATTTTCTCCTCCTCTTTGTTTTATTTTGGTCAAACACAATATCGGCATCTAAATGTGCACAGTCTATGAAAGAATACCACTGCTAAATTTGTAACACGATCTGTGCCCCCTCATTTTGATAGCTTCTCTAACGTTTAAATAATCAAAAAGCATGATCAAGTGCCATCTGGTGTTTCAGGAAACCACAGTATGTAGGCAATTGACTTTTTACTCATGAAGTTTTCCCATGCACCTGAAGATTTGTGCTTTGGCATAATTACAGCTAAATGTTTAGCACATGATTGCCTTAAGATCTATAACCTAAGCATCTCCCACATCATCTCCAATCCCACTTTGGCATTCATTTTACAATATGAGTCACAAAATTAAGTTTAGGGTTTTAAAAAAAGAAGAAAAAAAAACTCAAAAACCCAGGATAAAATGAAACTCCACGAGTACACATTGCCAAATGAAACAGTAGCTGTTCCTCTTAGTAAGTATGTTAGTGGCCCAAATGACATGTGAGACATAAGGTTATGTTCTCCCCTGTGATGAAGGCAATTATTATTGCCTAACAACTATTAGGCAAATATTTGTCTAATGGACAAATGTTCTTCATTTTATTTTCTGTAATGGGACTCAGTTTTTCGCACTGTAGTTCCATTTCACATAAGAAAGTGAACATCATTTGGCAGGGACAGACACATTTCATCTATCTTTTGTTTAATTGATGAAAAATGCTCAAGGAAGTACTTTGATACAGGAGGAAGCGTAAAATGATTAATAGATCTTAAAAGCACCCCTAAACAAGCCAGAATAGCACTATTTAAGAAAGAAAGGCCTTGCAGATTGGAAGGAGTCAAAAAGAGTTTGCAAAATGCTGTTCAAAGGTGGTTTAAATGCAAGGAATCTAAACATTTTTCGTTCTTTCATTTTCCCTTTATCTTGTGTTTCTCACATTTATCTTTATATTTTTAACCTTTTTCTTTATCTTTGTTTTTTTGTTCTTCATAGATTTCTTTCTCTTTCTTTTTTCCCCTAATATTTAAAATTTAATAATTTTTCTTTTTTTCCCTTTCTCTCTTCCTTTTTTGTCTTCTCCTTCTCCAATTTCTTTCTTCTTCTTGAATCCCAAACTTGACTGCTGTAAGACAAGTGGTTATATGAATGACATATACATATACATGAATATAATTTTTATATCTATATAAATAAAATATATTAATCACATATAACACTATTTGATTAATCTTCTGCACACTAGGAAAAGCAGACAGACCAGTACCGATAGAAGACTCTACGGGAGTGTTTGTCAAATTCTAAACATGGTCACCCTCAGTAATCAACCAGATCTTGTAGGCTGCAATGAGACAGAATCTTACTGGAAAACTATAAAAACATGTGAGTGCAAAATATGCATACAAAAAATCTAAATTTACTTTCTATCACAAATCAAAGTTCACATAAACTCTGCCAGACTACTCACTCTAGTAAAATGTAATATGGGGAATATTTATATACAGAAAAATCAAAGAGATTTTGAAAATTGTGACAATTACTTGGGGTAATTCTAGAAAAAATTGTGCCATGTGTAAGGACACTAAGACTGTGATTCAAGATAAATTATAAATAAATACTTACACATGAAAAAACATTAGAAATGAAAGAAGAGAATAGAATGAATCTGAACAGTCCACCAAAATTCTTGTTGATCCCTTTCCAGCAGACATATCTGTGCAATGATCATGTATAAGAGAGAAGTATGCTGAAACAAGGAAATAGAGTGACATCAAGTTCAAATTCATCTCAGTCATAAAATTCATGAGGACTAGAATTCGGAAATGTAACAGATTTTTTGTGCATGTTCAAGATAAAAAGATAGAAGTCTTGATCTGTATGCTTCATCTGTCCATTCCATTTTGAATACCTAAGACGACAATTTATCTAAGAATAAGAAATTTAAAAAGGCAAAAATGAGAAACACACATCTATAGTGTTGGAGAACTTACTGAAATCATAATTACAAACTATTGATCTATTTAGAGAACTTTTATAAATCAGGATAAAAACAAAACTCCCGCCTCAAAACTCAAGTATACATATCACCTGTACTTCTCAATGGAGACCTTGGTTATTTCTGAGCCTTTGTTATCCAATTTTCACTTCAGAACAACTTAAAGGATTTTGTCCTGAAGTTCTCTCTTAGAAACAAACAAACAAATTCTACTATGCTAAAAATAAACATAAGTTGCACAGATATATTTTATGATGATGGTTTTAAAAAGTAATTAAAAAAAAATCCACAAGTTTCTGCACCTTATCTTAGTGAATGTATCAAAAAGATGCAAAATCATTTTCAGAAGAGAGCCTTTGAAGTTTATGGTTTTATTAGCTCTCTTCTGGAGAATTATAGACGTGTCATGAGTAATAGCATCTGCATTCAGAGTGTAAATGTGGATGTGATAGGCTGAATTGCTGTTCTGTTCTATCAGCTTCATTAAAAAAAAAAGCTACTACTATTTTGATGATCTTCAAAGCTGCTAATAAACTACCCTATAACATAATCTTATGAAGCACGATATGTTCTTTGGAAGCTGCATTTAGGCAGATATAATATAGAGAATTGTGGTCTATTTTCAGTTATTAACAACAGAAACAGTCAACTTTCTCTTTTAAATTGTGCATGTGTTTTCCTGTATGTGTGGATATAAAGATAAGAGGTTTACTACTGAGGTTATTGCAGTATCCCATGAAGGAACAACATCCTAGGCATTGGACACAAAGAAATGTCCTGCAATCTTGTCACAAAAAAACAGATAATGCTCACTGATTGCAATAATGATGAAATCCCTACAATTTACTTATTGTCATTAAAAACCCCCAAGGTGGTGAAGAAGTAAAATGGCAGGGAGGCATACAGTATTTAAAAAAAAATGAAAATATGGAAGAAAAACTAATAAGATCTAATTAATTAATTGTTGTTAAACAAGAAATGAGAAAAATGAAGTTTCTGTATAAGAACAAAAAAATCCTTAAGATGAGAAGTGATTATTTCTAGATATGGTCAGCTTCGTTTTATATAGTGAAACATAGAACCATAGAATGGTTTGAGTAGGAAGGGACCTTACAAACATCTAGGTCCAACCCCCCTGCCATGGGCAGGGACACCTCCCACTAGACCAGATTGGTCAAAGCCCCATCCAGCCTGGCCTTGGACACTTCCAGGGACAAGGCATCTACAGCTTCTCTGGACAGTCTGTTCCAGTGTCTCACTACTCTCATATTAAAGAACTTCTTAATGTCTAATATTAATCTACCCTGCTCTAGCTTAAAATCCATTGATTCTCGTTGTATCACTATTTGCCCTTGCAAAAAGTCCCTTCCCTTCTTTCCTGCAGACCCCCTTCAGGTACTGGAAGACATCTGTAAGTTCTCCCTGGAGCCTTCTCTTCACCACGCTGAACAAACCCTTCCCATTGCATCTGGCATATATAATACATCACATGTTGAATCACTTCCACACATGTTTAACACATTGGTAGTCCCATGGAGTGGAAGTTCTTTTGCTATCAATGGTATTAAATGGAGAGAGCACTTCTTAAAATGAAATGCTAACAAAACGACACTGCTTCTAGCAACATCACTACGACCTTTCATGAACTGCATACAATTCTCTGCTTAAAATAAAACCACCTGTTTTTTTTTTTCTCATGATCTAGTAAGATATGTTTCTCCTTTTTCCCACTGCAAGATGAACATAATTCTAGAAATAATTTTCTAAGTTTAAGCATAGATATGGCAAAATAAAATTTCAACATTTCATGAAGTATGAGTATGACTTGTTAAACATTTTAGTAGCATAATTTAATTAAATTTACTTTTTCTTGCCAATGTCCTTCCAGAGGATTTCCTTCTGACTTTCCAGAAGAAAATTTATGATTGCTACACTGACTTGAAAACATGAGTTCACCTAGTATGTATTCTGAATATTTCATTAACCTCTGTCCACAAAGCATGATGATCATTTGCAGTTATGTCTTCTCTGAGTTGACAGACACAAGCATATTTTGTTGAGATTTTTATTTAAACTATTTTATGTTGTCTCAAACCTGGAGGTCAGCACTGAGGTAACATGGTAATGCCACTGACTGAGCCAAAGTCCCTGGGAAGGAAGAAATTGTCATGGTGGCCATCCCTTCTATTTTTTTCTAATAGCTGTAAAATTATAACTGTCATTTCAAACTCCAAATCTCTTCTACATATGCAGAGGGTTGCCTAACGCCACAGAAAAAATGAAACAAAGTAAACCAGAACAAAATCGAACTTGGACTGCAGAGAAGGAAACACCTTTGCTAAATTTTTTTTTTTTGTATTATCCTTATGTAAATGAATCATCACAGGAAAATCTTACGCACTATAGGTGGCAAAAGAAGGTCCACTCATGCTCTTATTCATAAAAGGAAAATAACAGCAAAAATTAACATAGATACAACATATCCATGTCTTTATATGTAGTAAAATTGAATCATGTTGAAGAAAGGACTAAAGCAAGAGGTCTGGTGTTGGTAACACCTGAAAATCCAATTTTACAGATTTTAGTGAAAAGAGTTGAAGAGAAAAAATGGATAAATTTAAGCCTGGGTCAGTGTTTGCAAGGGTAGGATTTGAAGATATTTACTTACTCATTATGTATTTGGTAAGATCTATGTATTAAATGATTCAAATGAGGGCTGCTATCACAGGGAGAAAAGTCAGTCAAGAGAATAGGAGAGTATGAAGACATGTTCTGGAGCATTTCCCGATCTCCACAGGCTTGGAGTTTTTAAGTCCTGTCTTCAGAGGTGGTGTTAGGGAGATAACTGAAAAGATTAAAAAATCACTATATTTGAACAGAGAATAATTATAGAGTTAGAAGAGATCAGAAGACTGATCTTTAGACATCTGGGTTTTAGTTCAGGAAGCATTCTCTGCTTTAGCATGCACCACAAGCATATACATGCAGAGTGTGCACAAAGCACTTTGTGCATTGTAAGTTAATATTTATCTTGTAGTCTTAGAGTCTTATAGACAAACCCTAACATGGGGGACATTTATTTTTTCCCATGCACTCTTGACTTGATTCATTTAGCCTTTTTAATAAGAATCATTGCAGGTTTTCCCCGTTTCAGCTGTTTACATTTAAAACTACAGAGATAAAATAAGAACAGGCAATGGAAAATGTATTTTGTTAAGGATTTCAATAACTCTAAGGCCAATAGAGTCAAGTTGCTGTTATTAGATATGTCAAGCTCAATAAATTTTACTTGTTTGCATAGTCCCTGAAGTTACTATCTGTAACTCAGTTGCTGCCATAGATATCTGTCACTGCAGGCTGAATCTCTGTGACCAGAAGTGTTCCATACACCCTTCACCTAGAGATCTGAGGAAGTCAGATAATACGTTACCAGCAGAACTGAACACATATTTTTCAAGGTATCATTACCTCAATAATCAATGAAGCGATTGTTTTGCTTGCTGTGTTCAGGAGTGTATTATATTGCACCACGCTCACGGATAATGGATGTCCTTTCCACTCTTGCATAAGTGCACAAAAGGATACTTAAGCACTAATTCTCTTATTACTAGGTTTACAATGGAACAGTGGAGGGAGTTTTAGAATTTATGGATGGCTTGTCAAATTTTAAGTACAACTGCTTAATGGGCTGATGCTAGGCAGAGAAATTTATGTCAAATCTTATTTTTGCTGTAGAAAAAAATGTGACTACGAAATTTGTTTGGAGAGATGCACTGAATAAACTGGGTTACAGGACTTCAACAAAGTGAAACAGATGTATCCATTGACTAACAGTACCTTGCAGGAGGTGAGGACAGATTTTCACTTGACTGTAGAAGTCTATTTTTGGAGCTGGAGACCTAGCACTTATCAGCAATTTTAAAAATTACTCAGAGGATTGCAGAGGCAATGTATTTTTCTTCCTAGAATTGTTCATTTTCCTTCTTAAAATAATGCTTGAATACAGCACATTAAGAAGTCAACGTGATTGACCGTCTCTTGTCCAAGTACTGTGCACTTTGCTATACAACCATGAATGTGTAACTATGAAGATATCTCTATATACCTAATATTGAGGCTAAATACATTCTCCTTATCATCAGAAAAGGTCTGAAAGATACAGTGTAATCAGCATGCACTTTTAACCTTACAGAACTCAGCTACTTAGTTGATTTCTAGATGGAAGAAGAACAGTTTAACTGGACTCACTTTTCACATAAATCACCTCTGAACAGAAAATATAGCTCTATTATGGATAATATTGATAAAGCTTATTATTGAACAACATTGGATAAAGAAATTAACTATTCCCAAATGTGTATGCATATGGAGATATAGATTATATATTTTATATATATATATATGTATTATAGAGATATGGAGGCATAGATTAAAGAATTATTCTATTTGCCTCTAAAGTTGCTTGTTCAGTGTTAGAAGGAAATGACTATGATTCTTCATAAGTATCTTCAAGATAGTAATCATATTAAAAGGCATACAGTAACAAAAATATTACACTGAATATATTTGTATGTATATACTTGCATACATTTATATGTACCAGGGCATGATATAAATTTGTACACACTCATGCATACATATATGTATATACATACAAAAATACATGCATTGTTGATAATGAACTATGTTAACCTGAAAAAATGATAGAAAAATGTTTTCTTTGTGTAAAGAATTATATTTTTAATTTAATGGAACAGAAATGAACTGTAATCAGAAAGGTAATATGTATCTTGTCACAGTCATCTTAATGGCCATTCACTTGCTTCTCTATGACCCTGTCTTATGTGAGGAGTCAGGACTGAAATCAAATGTGGCTAACCAGGGCTGAGCAGAAAATATACTGGTGTCTGGGTTTACTAATTCCCACTTGCAGGACTTGATATTTTCCTTTGTTGAGCTTCAAGAAGTTCCTACTGACCCGTTTTTCTAGGCTGTCAAGGTTCTTCTGAATGGCAACACAACCATTCCATATATCAGCTAATCCTAATTTTGTATCATCTTCATACTTGCTAGGACTACACATTATTCAATGTATATATACACAAAAGAGTTTGATTTGAAATTTCTCAATATCATTCCAATGATAGGACAAGGGAAAATGGATGTAGCTGGAACACAGGAGGTTCCACAAAACATTAGGGAAAACTTTTTCACTGTGAAAGCATTGGCACAGGCTGCCCAGAGAAGTTGTGGAGTCTCCTTCTCTGGAGACATTCAAAACCCACCTGGATGTGTTCCTGTCTGACTGACTTTAGGTGATCCTGCTTTGGCAGAGGTGTTGGACTAGCTGATATTTCAAGGTCCCTTCTAAACTCTAAAATTCTGTGACTCTGTGATTCTATGATTCTGTGATTGCAAAGTCATACATATTTCTACCGCCTTTGAAGATTTATTTTTCTCCAAATATTAGTTACCTGAATTTTGCTAATCAAGTTTTAAAAATGGAAGTTGTTAAACCTATATTTGTATTATTTATCATACAAATCTTCATCTTGCACTCACTTTGAGTATTATCATGTATTAAACCAGTGTCCCGGTTTGAGCTAAACAGAAACAATTCTGTTCAGTGATTTTTAATTCTCAGGTCAACCAGGACAACCAGTTTCATTCATTTAGCCACATTGTTTGGCAAGTAAATTAATTACATCTTCTTCATTATGATCAAAGTTTTCCAAATCTGGTTACACGTTATTCAATCTCAGAGTACTTTTTTTCATATAGTGGATGTGCAGTTTGTTTTCCCATCTTCTGTATGGTCTATTATTTGACAGAAAATAATGTGTTTTAGCATTAAATGAAATTGATGTTACATGCTTCAGGAAGTAAAACATTGTGTGAAGATTCCATTTAAAAAGAAGGTAAATCGTTCTCCAGAGATACAATAGTTCTTGTGAACATGAGGTATTATAGGTAATTCTACACTAGTAAATTAACAAGCGTCAGAGCATGCTTGAAGGAGCTAGAGCTTCTCAGTAACCTATTACTTCTGAAAATTTTAAGAATTACCTCTGAAATGATCTATTGTGGAGAAAACTATCACTTCCCCATATAATTCTAGAGCATGATTTATCAGCAGTACAGTCCAAGTCCAATTCCCAGTGGAGAGAAGAAGGAACCAAATAATATAAATATGAGAAATTTCTTGACACTTAATATTAATATCAGGGAACAGCGCTGGATGTGTTTATTTTCACCAGGAATCCTGGTATGGCAAAATCCAAAGTAGGCATAAGTTCCAGTGTCCTCATTATTCAAATCAGAGCAGCTCTTTACATGTTTAAAAGGGCTTTACATCTGCAGAGTTTTGAGAACTAAGCAGTTGCCTTAAGCAGTAATTCTGTAGTAATGAATATGCAACAATTAATGTAATCAGACAAATAAATAAATTTGTTTGCTGTTATGTTGTTGTCCAAAAAAAAATTTTATTTTTAGGACTTTTTTCCCTTTTAATCATCCTCCATATTTCATTCTTGTCATGCAAACTGTTAACCTCTCTTCTTCAAAATGCCACTACAACAAAAAATCCAATACTTGTAACGGAAGCAATTTAATAGGAATTCAAACTCTTGCTCAGTAACTCTTACTCCCTTTTTGAACTGTGGCAAAATTAAGGACTTCCTAGACCTCCTTCTTTTTATTCTTCTGTTTTTGTTTTTATCCCTAAGTTTGAGCCCTGTGGATTTATCCACAATTACAAAAGCTGGAAGTCTTTCTCACACACATAAATTCATGCATAAACTTTCTTTTTTGTGTAGATGCACACATAACATACAGAGTACTGCAGAGAGGAATTAGAGATATAGGAGTTCTCATTCAATTAGAAAGCATTTCAGTCATTGTCCAGGACAATACAAAGAGAGATTACGTGCTATAATATGCCTGAGCTGGGCAAGTTATTACCAAAGAAACTGTGTGCTTGTTTTCGAACAAACAGTTTAAGAGAATGATAGCACACAAGTATGACATAAACATTAGATGATATATGCACTTCACCTTTAACTATGCAAACAGTTCTAAGACAAGTACTAGAATTATTCATTCTAAACACATTGACTCAATATAATTCTCTTCTAGGGCTCTGATTCACCTAGACTTTTGAATTAAAATCTAATGGTTGAAAATATTTTTGCTTTTGCCTGTGCACTCTGCTCCAGCGATGGCTGTTGTTTTCATGGGTTGACATAAAGAAGATCCTAATCATCAGTTTTTCACTTGCTGTATTAAACTAAGCTGAATACTACTGTGATTCAGGAATTGTTTCATGAGTACTCACTCAATCTTTTCTGTCTCAAGGGCATCAGTTTCCACTGGAGGAACAAGGTGTACGTCTCAAGGCAGAAGCCTGTTTGAGCTGTCTGATTTCAATCTGTTGTCATACATGAGACAGGTTCCAAATGAATTTTTTTTTTTTACCTATGCCACATATTTTACCTCTGTTGGAAAGCCTCTCTTGAACTCATCAGCAGTAATAAAAGTATTTGAATCCTCTTCTGTAACTTTCATATTGAAGAAAATTTAAAAAAATAAAATAGTATTATAGTAAGTACAGCTGATAGAAACCTTTGAATATTTACAATTTATCAATTGTTAGGCTAAAGAAATTTTCATGAAGTTTTCTTTGTGGGAGAAAAAAAAAAAAAAGGAACTGGAGGGAAGTTAAGTCACAGCAACCTAATTGTCAGCGAGTGGGCAAGAGTTGCAGAGCCAGGAAGCAGGAGTCTCGGGTGGCCCCAGTGTCAGCCAGGAACCACCTGAGCTCAGAGACCCATCTGGGAACGATGGGCAGCAGCTGGGTCCGTGATCAGTCAGAGGATCCAAGCAGCAACTCAGGGACAGAACTGTAGACTGTTTCTGCTGCCACCTCACTAGGGTAGGGGCTGCTGATCCCAGGGATCTGGTATGGGGATGGCTAGAGCCATAAAGGGGAAGCCCAAGGGGGGAGCTGGTCTAGGATCAGCCCAGCTAGACCCTTTGAGGCCAAAAAAATCTACTGTTTTTTCTTTTGTAGATGAGGGACAGATAAACACTCTTAGTAATTTTGTGACTAAGGCATTTTTAGCAGTCACAGCAATCATAGAATCATAGAATCATCGAATGGCCTAGGCTGGAAGGGACCTTAGAGACCATCTAGTCCAACCTCCCTCTTTTGGGCAGGGACGTCACCTCTCGACTAGACCTGGCAACACATGGGGACCGAGCAGGAATCGAACCCGCGGCCTCGGTGTTGATCCTTATTGCCAGCACCGCGCTCAAACCACTGAGCTAAGCGGCCCCCTGCTGAGGCATCTTTTTTTGCTTTGAAAGAAAGTGTGGATGAGCATGAGAGAGAACTCATTTAGAGTGCATGTCTGTATCATTTCTAGTAACATTGCAAATGTTTTCATCCAAAGTCTATCACCTTGAATGAGGGTGACCAAAGACTTTAAATTGGTGTTCCACTTTTCTAGACAAGTGCTCTCAAATCTATTGCCTGCATGCCTCATCAAAACAAAGAAGGAACAGGCAAGCCGTCACATATTTGTTTTCACACACAGGAGTTCCTGCCTGTTCAGTGGTTTCATTCCAAGAGAAATGAGGAAAAATGAAATGTGGAAAGATGCAAAATAGATATGTTATAATTTGTGTATCAATAATTAGAAATTGAGCAGAACAGATGACGGTATGGTCATTTGTTAAATGCCTGGGCAAAGAGTGTTGCTTCTGTGCATACAAACAAAAGCACCTTTATCCTGCTCAGAATAGAGGAGAAAAAGAACTGCTGTGTCCATGAGTGTTCATCAGGAAAATTGTGAACTGAGGAGAGGATTTGAGGATGAAAGTTAGGGCACACTGCAGAGGGCCAGAATACACAGTTTGAGGCTTCTTAAATTTGGCTAGGCAGCACAGCCTCTGCTGGAATCTCATTTTCAGAGTGTGCCTGAGGTTATCCTGAATGAGCAGAAAACCTGCACATTATGTGTGGAAACAGGAAAGCCCAAGGTTGCCAGAAGAAACTGGTATTAGAAACAAGGATGTCTTGTGAGAAAGCTTAACCCTAATATTGCAGGACCTCATTCAAACACTTTCACTAGAAGTAAATAAGGTAACAGCAAGAAATTAAATGTGGCAAGGAACTCCTCTCTTTATGTTCACTTTCTTTTCTCAGAAGTCCTTTGTTTAACTCACAAAATGATGTAATGAGCAACTCCAAAAGATAGATTTGACTTTTCCAAAAGCAGTGATGAATGTATGAAACTTGTTAAATCAGGGAAAGATGAAAGAACAGAAATGAAAAATTAGAGGATGTAAACTGGATTTACCTTAGAAAGAAACCTCATTTTCCCCAGAGCTAATCAGTTGACTGTTTTGAGTTCAGTTATATTTTCCATGGGAAAATGCTCTAACTATTCATTACACTTCTATTTATTATTATTAAATATCAACAGATAACATTTAGATAACTCCTATTAGCTTTTATAGCAGAGTTTGTCTTTGTGAGAAATGATGATATTTTGACTTTTGATCCAAATTGGAAAAAAAATACATTCTGAAATGAAAAGATTTATTCTAGGGAAAAGAAATATCCAATACCCCAAACTTTTCTTTGTATTATCCTGAAACTTTTCAATGTGTTTGTGGAAATTCAGAGCAGGTGGGTAGGGCCAAGAATAATGCATACTAGAGTATCACAGTATCACAGTATCACAGTATGGTGGGGATTGGAAGGGAGCTCAAAAGATTGTAGTCCAATTCCCCTGCCAGAGCAGGAACACCTAGATGATGTTACACAGGAAGGCGTCCAGGCGGGTTTTGAATGTCTCCAGAGAAGGAGACTCCACAACCTCCCCGGGCAGCTTGTTCCAGTGTTCTGTCACCCTCACTGAGAAGAAGTTTCTTCTCAATTTTAAGTGGAACCTCTTGTGTTCCAGCTTGATTCCATTACCCCTTGTCCTATCATTGTTTGCCACCGAGAAGAGTCTGGCTCCATCCTTGTGACACTCCCCATTTATATATTTTTAAACACTAATAAGGTCACCCCTTAGTCTCCTCTTCTCCAAACTAAAGAGACCCAGCTCCCTCATTCTTTCCTCATAAGTCAGATGTTCCACTCCCTTAATCATCTTAGTTTCTCTGTGCTGAACTCTCTCCAGCAATTCCCTGTCCTTCTTGAACTGAGGGGCCCAGAACTGGACGCAATATTCCAGATGCAGTCTCACCAGGGCAGAGTAGAGGGGAAGGAGGACCTCTCTTGATCTACTAACCACCCCCCTTCTAATACACCCCAGGATGCCATTTGCCTTCCTGGTCACAAGGGCACATTGCTGGCTCATGGTCATTCTGGTGTCCACCAGGACCCCCAGGTCCCTTTCCACTACACTGCTTTCCAACAGGTCAGTCCCCAACCTATACTGGAACCTGGGGTTGTTCCTGCCTAGATGTAGGACTCTACACTTTCCCTTGTTCTATTTCATCAAGTTATTCCCCACCCAACTCTCCAGTCTGTCCAAGTCTCACTGAACGGCAGCACAGCCTTCTGGCATGTCAGCCACTCCTCCCAGTTTAGTGTCATCAGCAAACTTGCTGATAGTACACTCAATTCCCTCATCTAAATCGTTGATGAATATATTGAATAATAATGGCCCTAGTACTGACCCTTGAGGCACTCCACTAGACACAGGCCTCCAACTAGACTCCGCCCCATTGACTTCGACTCTCTGACTTCTTTCCTTCAGCCAGTTCGGAGTCCACCTCACTACTCAATCGTCCAGCCCACACTTCCTTAGTTTATCTGTGAGGATGCTGAGGGAGACTGTGTCAAATGCTTTACTGAAGTCAAGGTAGACCACATCCACTGCTCTGCCATCATCCATCCACCTCATTATTTCCTCATAAAAGGTTATGACGTTGGTCAAGCATGACTTCCGCTTGGTAAAGCCATGTTGACTGTCCCTAATAACTCTCTTATCCTTGATATGTCTTGTGATGGTACCAAGGATAAGGTGTTCCATCAGTTTCCCAGGGATGGAGGTGAGGCTAACCGTCTATAATCACCCAGGTCCTCCTTCTTGCCCTTTTTGAAGACTGGGGTGACATTTCCTATCCTCCAGTCCTCAGGCACCTCTCCCGTTTCTCAAGACTTGGCAAAGATGATGGAGAGTGGTCCAGCAATGACTTCTGCCAGCTTCCTCAACACCCGTGGATGCATCCCATCTGGATCCATGGATTTATGGATGTCCAGATTGCTTAATTGATCTCTAGTTCAAGTACGAAAGTGCCAGGTAGAAAAACTGTCTACGTGCTTTCAGACAAACTAAATTCAAACATTTTCAGACCTTCACAGGAGAAGCCTTTGAGGTAAATAGTCAATCACCATATCTTAACATGAGCAGAAGCATGAACTTTGCACATAAAACACGCAAACATTCTTTTGGAAGACACAGTGTTAGTGCCTGTGTGAAAAAGAGTGATACTATACAGGGAAAACCAAACAGATTCAGAATTGTGCAAGTTAAACTTTTCTGTTTGAAACATAGAGAGTTAATATTTCTGTACTAGCAGAAAACATATTTATTGATTTATTTATTATTATTGTTTTATTTAGTAATAGTCATTGGGGTTTCAATGCAGTTTTTAAGCAATAACTTAAATAGCGCAGTCACAACACTTTCAGAGGATAGAAAAAAATATTATTCTTTCTTTTCCAGAGGATTTAATTAACTCAAGTGATTTGTTCAAAACACCTGTGGATTCACTGTCAAAAATGGGTTTAGATGTTTAGGAATTAATGGTTGTCATTGCATCTTAATGAAGCTTTTTATTCCCTTCTTTGTAAGTTTCATTTAGAGTCTTAGTTTTACTACTTACTGAAAAACACTTTTAACTACTAATCTTAAAATCAGTTTATATGATTGCTTGAGGTCTAGCCTTATATCCCTTCTTTCTTTGCTGCAGCCAAGTTCAACCACTTGAGTAAATGAACACTGAAGAATAATTGCATTTGGTGAAAGCATACTGGGCCCAATGGATGTAGTAAGCTAATTTCAGCTCTGCAGTTCCTCTCTGAACTCCATTTTGGATATCAACATCAACAAAAAAATTAATGAAAATGTGGAAAGATCTAGCTTCTTTACAGTCTTTTATGAGAAAATGTGACTAGTATTTTCACTCTGCGCACAACTTTTGCACTAAACATCTGTTATTAAAGTCTACAATGTTTTTATTCAATATTTTGTGCAACTACATTGGCAAATAATTAGTATTTTTTCTGACTGAAGTATTTACAATTCATTGAAAAGAAAAAGTATTTATTTATTGAATTTCTGATAGATTGACTGATGCATATATTCCTTTAATTGACTCGTCTGCATCCCTCTGACGCATGATTTTGTTACAGTGATAGGCTCATCAACATTGTGACAATGTAACTAGTGTATTTTCTATCCAAAACAACATTTTCCTTGCATTTTAGTGTATATTAGAGTCCCATCATATGAATGAAAATCTAGTCAATCAGGAGTTGATGAATTAAGAAAAGTGAATAATTACGAATGCTTGGAAATGTTGAGTCTTCAAGGCTAAAAAAGATAAATTAAAGCTGAAATTAATCACAAGCAATCAGTTTGTTTTATTGTTTATTACACAGTGAATGGCTATGTAAGAGTTACCATGACTATCTAAAGCAGATGAAGGCGTCTTTCCATGTTATTAAGAGTTTATCAAGTAAAGTATTTAAGAATAAGTTTAAGATAAGAAGGGCTGCCACTTTCATGTAGTAACAGTATTACAATCAAGCAGGTTCTGTCTTACTAACCTTGCTTTAGTAAAATAAATCAAATGCAGGAACTGATTCAGATCGATCACTTTCTACTTATGCTCTGGAAAATTTGTCACAAGTACACTCAACTTTCTACTTGTGCAGGGTCAGGATGCCTTAATTTCTGTGTGATGCTGCACCCCATGTGAGTTTTCAACAGCTTTCAAGATATGAAAGATAATAAAAAATAATAATAATCTCCAACAATTCTGGTTTATGAACATCTCCAGAAGTGCCATTAGAGTATGTGGGTAAATGGGGTTTCTCCCATGGGCAAATATGGATTTTTCTGTACTAATTTACTAATTAAACTTATTTTGAGTAAATAAAACCAATGTTATTTGTAAATCTTCTGTTTGCTTTGCCTTCTCTAGGTCAATCAAATGCTCAGTCATTTTATATTAACTAATAATTTTGACAATTCTGTATGTGTAGTATTATATAAAATCTTACATACACAACACATACTATATAACTCTGTATTAAGATAAAATATTTATATCTATTTTACAAGCTTTATATTTCACACTGCAAAGTAAGCATATATTTGTATGCATATGTGCAGTGCATACTGTAAGAAACATGAACTGAAAAATCATTTGAAACTATTAGTTCCTTTAAGTAAAAGCCTTGTGCAATGCAGAATATTACATAGTGAATCACCTGCTCCACTACTCATGGAAGTGTTAGTCTTAATTTTTCTCCTAATATATGACATAATCTTAGGCTCAAAATAAAATGCATGCTTTATCTTTGGGTTTAAGAAATGAGCTGTTGATTTCTGCCAATTCTATTTATCTAAAAAAGACAAAAGAGCAAGAGTCTCGTTAACATCTTTGCTTCTGCTACTTCTTAGACATGATTTGTTCATTACAATGCAAATAGAAGCACAGTTTGGCAAAGGCTATTGCGTCTCTTACAGATCCATGCAATATATTACTTAAGAAGGAATGTGATAGCCTACTTCATGTCTTCATGAAGTTATCGTTTTTTCATATTTCTAGATATGCAAGAGAATTCTGTAGCAGAACTGACTGTAATAATCTTCTTCTGTATGGCAATTTGACTGCAGCAGACCTTTTAGATTTCAGAATCAATTTAAGACTGAAAAAATGAACAGATCTCAGAAGATATGAGTACTATCACATGATAGTGTTATTAATAATAATATCCTTCCTATTAATAATAACAAATTTCTAAATATAGCTTAATTTAACAAGATTTTACGGAGTGAAGTTGTAATAGAAATTACATGAACTGGACAGCAGAAGATATCAACAGAAAAACTCTTCTAAATGTAATTTCTACTGCATGAGTAAATTTTAACATCTGCTTTGCTCTACTGAAACCAGTTGGACTTAAGAATACATATAATTTTAAGCATGTGTTTAAGTGCTATGCTGAATAAAAACATTTGCATAATTACGTAATTTTTTTGTAATTAGGACTTCAATATGATAGTTTAGTTAGATTTTGATTTAAAGAAATTGTGGGAAGAGATTGGTCATTTGCTTCTGCATATCTTGCTTACTAACATATAATGATGGCCATATCGCAAAAAATACTACTTTTGCATGAGCAGCTGGTAAAATATTTAGCGACTCTGATTGCTCATCTAGTCACACTGCTAGACATAACGAACGAAATCAAGAAATGGATATTCTGACTGAATTCTGAAGTGAAAACATCAATAGCAAATAATGAAAACTACACTACATAATAGGGAAAATAAGGTGGAAGCTCCGCCATTTCATAGCTCCAAAATGTGTGTCTTTCATTATGTATTTAAAAAAATTGTTTATCTTAATTTCTTTCTGGCTTTGATTTTATTGTTTACATGCCCCTTCTTTGTCTCCTCAGTTTAAATTTAGGTGTTTTATTAGATACACTATGAAGTCCTCCTGCTTTTAGGTGTTAAGAATATCAATTCTCATATAATTTCCACTTAACTTCAGTTAGAAGTTAGTATTGTTTCTTTAAATTACTCTTATCTGCTGAAATATGGAGATATGTTTCTCCATTAAATAGATGGAAATGTATCTTACTCTACAAATTAGTTGCAAGAAAGTATATTAAATATTTAATCCTATTATCATAGAATCATTAAGGTTGGAAAAGACCTCTAAGACCATAAACACCAACTGTCAGCCAACACTACCATGACCATTAAACCATGTCTCGAAGTGTCACAGCTACACTTTTTTTGAACACCTCCAGGGATGGTGACTCCACCACTTCCTTGGGAATCCTGTTCCAATGCCTCACCATTCTTTCAGTAAATAAAATCTTCCTAATATCCAATTTAAACCTCTTCTGGCACAACTTGAGCCGATTTCCTGTTGTCCTGTCACTTGTTACTCTGGAGAAGAGATCGACTCTCACCTCACTAGAAACTCCTTTCAGGTAGTTGAAGAGAGTAATAAGATCTCCCTTTGGCCTCTTATTCTCCAGGCTGAAGAACCCCAGTTCTTCAGCAGTTCCTTATAAGACACATTCTCCAGACACCTCACCAGCTTCTTTGCCCTTCTCTGTACCCATTTTAAAACTCATGTAAATAATAAAATTAAACTATACTTACAATTATACTCTCAAAATTATTAACTCTGAAGTGGCAGCTAGTTGTCTGATATTTCTATTAATAAAAAAAAACAGAAATGGAAAAGTAACTTCCTGTAGTTTCTGAAAATATCCATTGCATTTCCTTGAAAATTATATCCTGTTATAGAATTACAAATAATTCATTATTAGAAAAAAAAGGTATTACTGGAATTTTATATTTTTTAACTCACACAAAACTAGATCTTTCTTCCATTTTGCCTTTGCTAAGACTAAGACTCTGAGACTTCGACTCTGACAAAACTCCCAATTGAAAGATTACATCTATACCACTTCATAATCTCTCATGAAACCATTAAACTTTTAGTCCCTGTACACAAATATGTCCTAATCAATTCAATTGGGCATACATTTATTCCAGTGCTTGCTAGTCCACATAGAAACTGTTTCTTATGCACTGTTTTGTTTCATATAAATTTCTTTATATTATACCCTCCATGGTGTTATGATTTGGAATTGTGACCCAAACAGTGTTGATAACACAGGGTTGCTTTTGTTATAGCTAAGCAGTGCTTACACAGTCAAGGCCTTTTCTGCTCTGCACCCCATCCTACCAGTAAGGAGGCTGGGGGCGTAAAAGAACTTGAGCAGGCACACAGCTGGGACAGGTGACCCCAGCTGACCAAAGGAATATCCCAGATGATATGGCATCATGCTCAGGATATAAAGCTTGGGGAAGAAGAAAGAAGAGGAGGATGTTCAGAGTGATGACATTTGTGTTCACAAGTCACCCCTATGCGTGATGGAGCCCCTCTGTCCTGGAGGTGGCTGAACACCTGCTTGCCCATTGGAAGCGAGAATGAATTCCTTATTTTGCTTTGCTTACATGCATGGCTTTTGCTTTACATATTAAACTGGCTTTAGCTCAACCCATTAGTTTTCTTACCTTCATCCTTCTAGTTGTCTCCCCATCTTGTTGTAAAGGACGGAGAGAGCAGTAGTGCGAGTGCAAGTTGTGCATCAGGATTAAACCACAGCATCTCAGAACTAATTAGAACAGCATTTCTCAAGTAAGGAGAAGTGGGAAGAAGGCAATCATTTGAGCAATTAGTGTTTGTAGGACGAGTGCCTGTGCTGGTGCAGCCTGTCCAATCAGTTTATAAACTCAGTATATAAAATCAAAATTTAGTGTGAAAATGTTAAAAAGTATTAGCAATAATCATAGAAATGTCACTTCTCTTCTAGAGCTATTCTATGTTCTACTGTACTCATTTTATATAAAGTAGACAAGCAAATAACAATAATAAAGCAAAAAATTTCTCTATAAATGGGATAAACTTATGTGCATTGTTCATCATCAGGAACCAGACCTTGTAATATTCCTTCTTCCATGAGAGCTATGTTGATTAATACTAGTTAAGATTATCAAATTCTTCATTATGATGATGTATCTTATCTATCTGTGAATTTTTTTCACTTTTGTTGAGGGTTACGACTGAGTCAGCCACTAAACACTGACAGATGCTCTTTAACCCCACTCCCCGCCCAAATAGGAAGGGAAAGGGAATAAGGCAGAGAGACTCAGGGGTTGGAAAACTAAAATAGTTTTAATAAAACAGTAATAGTACTGAAAAAAAAATAATAAAAATACTGAACTATATACAAATATATACAAAAAAATATTGAACCCAAGTCCCTATCCTGATAGCAATCACCGCTGATGCTGCAGAGCAGGCAGGCACTGGGAAAGCGCTAGGCTCAATGGCAGAGGGAAACTGGATGTGGGAGCTGCATTCATGAACTCAGGATTGGGATCAAAGAAGATCCGAGTCCTCCTCAGATGCTGGCCATTAAAGAAGAGAACTTAACCACCGGGATCCCCCAACTTTGTTGGGGGAATACTCATGTTGGTCACCTGTCCTGTCCATTCTTTCCCAGAGGTGCAACCTTTTACTTTCTTGTGACTCCTTTTACTTCCTCGCACTCCCAACATGGTACACAACATCTAGCAGTGGCCTTGGTCACTATCAGTACAAGCAAAAGTCTTTATGCATACCAATCCCAAGCAGTAGCTGTAAACATCAGGCATTACCACTTCTATTAGCAGGCACTGTAACTTCAGAAGGTGCAGCCTCTTAGAAGACACTGAGCTGAAATGTAAAACCACTGAACAGAAACAGTTCTGCTAAACTCACACCAGGACAATCATGAATATTACTCATGACAGGAAAATTTCAGAAATCTAGTAAGAGGTTTATTCTTAACAAGGAAAGAGAGAATGTTTTAGAGATAGAAATTACTCATATGTACTTCATAACTGACTATTTTTTTTTTTCTGTGAAACTTTGGAAGTAAAACATTTTAAACCTCAAGTAAATAATCAAAGATATATCTTCCATTCCTAGATCTTCAGGCACTGCAGTCCTTAGAAGTAAAACACCTCCTTTGTCTTCCTTGCAATTCCACAGGCTTATTTCCCAGCATTCATGAAATTGCCAGTTAACTTAATTTTCATCCTCTGCAAGTCATATATTGTATGTAACTTTCATAATTCTTTTCAATGTTCTGAAGATTGCATATATACATTTTTCTTGCTCTTTATGTGATGTGTAAGTTTAGACTCATTGAATGCAGTTAATTCTGTTCTGTCCATGATGAGAATGTTCTCACTGACATTGGGTTAGACCCATGATTAATACTTCTCTGCAAAGGAAACCTATTTTTTATTATTATTATTTTAATCTAATAAAGTATTGCCTAGATATCCTTTATGTAGAAAATGATTAAAAAAAAGAATATAGTTTCTAACTCCTCCTGATACTACATCCAGTAGTACACGAGCATTCATGTCATAGCAATATGTTATCAAAATCAGGAACTAAGTGGTTAGATCTGTGGGTTGAGTTGGAAGGGCTCTAATGCAAGGATTATTTTAAAAAGATGACCATAATTTTCTATCTATGTAATCAAGCAAGTAAGTAAATCCCCCAAACCTTAGGAAATTATTCTCATAAAGTTAATACTTCCATTTCAGCGTTTGCATCATTTGTGACCCATTCAAAGTCTTTTACTCTTTGTTACACTCTGAATATTTTTATTAATGTTCTGGATTTGGCAAAGACGAGACCAGTGTAGAATTGATAAGACCATTCTTGCCCAAATGTCAAATGGAAGCCTTTTATATTATATCATTATTTTGGACAATCTTCTTCAATTTAAGACTTTACATTTCAAAAGAATGTGTTTGAAATTGGGCTTATTCTACAGCATAGTGTACTCTGATATTTTACTAATTGTACCTCATGTGTTCTTAGGGTTATTTTCCACTTTCTGGAAATTTGCTCTCTGTGTTCAGCCACCCGCAAATATTCTGGCTATTATTACAAGACTCCCATCACCACAATTAAATTTTCTCAAACCTTGTGTGGTGAACCAAATTTAAATTCCAGGATTTCAGATACCATTTACACCTAACATAAGTTCAAAAACATTTAAACCAACTGCATTGTCATGAAATTCAAATGAAGAAATAAATGCCAGAGACTTTATTTGGTTTTGCCTCAGAAAAATGAAAGTTTTTTCTACTGTGAATATTAATTGTCACACTCTTAAAACTACCTTATTTCCTTTTTTTCATTACTTGTCTACACTTCCTGTCACAGCACTAAAAGCTCTGCGACTCTTCTTGCTGTCGTTACAACATTCTGTTTGAAAGAGTTTGAGGAAGAAGTTTTGGGTCAAATTAGCAGTGTAAGTTCAGAAAAGATAAAATACTGTTGGTTTTGTAAAGTGTGCTGTTTGGCAAACAACCCGCCCTTGAGTATCTCTTTTATGTATTCTATAACATCTATGCCGGGATCTGTGAAGCATATTCTATTTTTTTTTCCCTATGCAGAAAAGAAATGAGAAGGAAATGAATCAGAAAACCTTGGAGTCTTTCACTTCTTCAGTTAAATGTGTGGCAAGGAGGCCTCTCTTGGTTAAATGAACACTAGATGATCTTTCGAGGTCTCTTTCAACCCATAACATTCTGTGATTCTGTGTTTCTGTGATTCTATGATTCTGTGATTGTGTAGCCCAGTTAAAGAAGTCTCTTCTTTTTTTAAGTTTGTACTTTGTGTGTTACCATTTACAAGAAATACTTTATACAAATTAACCCTTCAGGATGCCAGTGTACCAAAAGTGATAAGGTGTATGTTTATCTGGGAGGAATATCACTATCAACTGACATCATATGAGACCCATAGCTGTATAGTAGATTTAATGCATTTAGAAGCAGAGATGTGTTAATAATTTCTGCAAATCTTTTAGGTTAAACCATGAATGATTCTAACTATCTATGTGAAGTGGTCTTGAATTTCAGTAAAAGCAGGATCAATCAACCACCCTCTGGATTTTGTTAAAATTAACTGAAATGCAATCCTGGTGTATCAATGTGGCAGATTTCAGAAAACTGTGTTTTAAATAAACACCAATGAAACACATTTAACCTCTAAATCAGAACAGAGTGCATTACACTTACTCTATATGAGGTGATAACAGGCTGACAAGAAGAATCTTTTATTTTAAAGATGGATCTGGCATTCTCTGAAACTCCTAAAACACCTAAAACATTGTGCTCAAGTCTTCAGGACAGTAAGGACTCTTTTCCTGCATTTTTTGCTAATTCAGTTTCCTTTGAACTGTTCTTTATAGTTGAACTGGGACATACATAGGAAAAAGCTTTATCTCTTAAAGAGATAAGAAAGCTGGTAAGGATTATTCTGAATCATTAAATCAGCATGCTACTCTCATAAGCAACACTAAATAACTAAATTACTAAAGCAATTTTCTCCATTACATCTAGATTTTACTTCAAACTAGTTAGATCTTCTCCTCACCTCTTTGATTGAATCTTCAATTTTCCAATAGCAGTAATTAGGAAACGTTTTCTAACTCCAAGTAAGTTTATTGTCCTTTGGCCAATTTTTCATTTTATTTTCTTTTCCTTCACTGATGTTTATATGTTATACACTTTAGATGTGCTACATTTCAGACAACAGCACATCTAAGCTTTCATTTTGTTGATTTCCAATAACAAAGTTTATGCAGTTTCTCCTTTCTCCTCATCACTATAGTGGCCTTTCTCTGAATGCATCTGTGATTTGAATTTGCCTTTTCTAACTATAAAGATATAATGAAGAAGCATGATTAGTTCCTTTCAGAATCAGTTCCCAAATATTTCCATTTTAGCATACTCACTGTTATTTTTTGCCAGAATAAGAACATTGGACAAAATCACCTCTGAATACAACATTTAAGAAAAATTACAAATAACTTTCTTATTAAACTTAATGCTTTCCTTTTCCAAGCTATAAGCTTTTTACTCAGTTTCTCAAAAGTTTTGAGTACTTTCTTATTAAACTAAGATATCTTCAATTTCATGTGTCACTACAGTGAACAATGTACTGAAAGGAACTGCAACTGTTCTTTTCTACACAAAAAATAAACTATAACCAGACTCCATAACTATGCAAATATCCATATAATTGGCTGCTTCAATAATTAGCCTGAAAATACTTTGAGCGTTTACTTCAATCTCACACATGCTCAGACAGTCTCCTCATGCTACATGACTTCATGTGGCGTTTTGTAACTGAGATTTAGGTGGTCAGATATCATATTCCAATTGGTTATTCTTTTTGTATTAAATGTGCTCATTATTCTGATTGAGTCTTGTACATCAGTGTAGGTCCCACTTCTGCCTTGTGGCTCAAGCATGGCATGCTCCTGGGCTCCTTTCAATCTGACCTGTATCTCAGAGTTTCCTATTTATAGATAAAAACAAACACCATGTCTCTGAAGCTAAGCCATTGCTCAAACAGGCCTGGTGTAATGATATTATTTAGGAAGCAGAGAAGTCTAATGATAAGGGTTGTTCAACTCAGAACTCCTTCCTTACAACATAATGGAAAACATAGGTGCAAAATGTAAGTATCTTCTAGGAAGCTAGCTAGAAATCTCATTTCTGCCTACTTTGAGCCTTATCAACTAGGCTAGAAGTAAACACTGCCTAGACCCATGATTCCTACTTGCTCGTCTGGTCAATGGTGGAGCTGCAAGAGAAGTACTAATAGGGTGCAAACTCATTATAGCTCATAACTTGTTGATTTGCTCCTGGGTATAACAAATCAGTCCACGTCAGTTTGAGAAGTCCCTGAAACACAAGGTACCCACTTTCTTGTCTGCAGTTCTGGACACGGGAAGATAGCTATCGCATCAGCCTCAGAAGAGAGCAAAACAGACCAGACCCTATGTTATAATCACCACCATTTTTATAACTTGATTAGAGGAGAAAGGCACTCAATATAGGATGAAGAAGAGCACCTAAACCACCATGCCTCCAGAATCCCCTTAAGTATGGAAATGCATAAATCTATGAACTTGAGTTTTTTATTATTTTTCTTTTGTACTTTACTTGTTCTATGTATAACAATAAGCTCTGCTGAATGACAGAGGTGCATACTGGTACATGGTATAAGCTCCCAAATACCCAAGGATGGGTGATTACCAGTGAAGTACTTCTTTGAAGATATAAATCAGCCAGATTTAAATTCACGCTGTTCTTTTCATGAGAAGTATCCTTTGCCTGACTCTGGTTATCATCAGTCTTAATACTTTCTTTTCCTCTATTTTTCATCTTTTCACTCAGTCACAATCATTTAAGTATCAATGTATCTTAACATACCCCTTAATTGTTTTCAGATCAACATGGGTTTTCCAAAAGAGCTTATAAATTTTAAGAGAAAATTATACACTGTTAATAGGTATTTTAAGAAAATTACTTAATTACAAAACAGTAACAACCATATAGGTGATCCTGCTCTGGCAGGGACGTTGGACTAGATGATCTTTCGAGGTGTCTTCCAACCCCTAACATTCTGTGATTCTGTGATTCTCTGTTAGTTAGATGTAGATGTTTAAACTATTTTTAACAAACTAATTTTTTTTTTTTCAGACACCAAGATAGGAATAAATTCCTACATGCTATGATAGGAACATCTAAGGATACAGCCAACTTATGAAACTCACTGAGGAAGATTTTGATTCCTTGACTATATTTAATTGGATGGCATTTAAAATTTCCCATAGTAAAATGAAAACTATAGACTTATGGTGAGAAACAAGGAGTATTCAGAAAGGTTATACATATGAGTATACTTAAACAAGCTAGACCCAAGTATTCTTTATTATGAATGAAGGGAGAGACTCCAATAGACGATTATTCAGGCCAAGTATCTGACTCAGCTGCCATGAATTTTCTTCTAGAAGTTCCTAACTTTTTTCCTCTTCTGTAAAGTAGATTAGCCTCTTTAAGTCTTTTAGGATACTTCTCTTCTTTTTTACACTCTTATTTATCAGGGGAAAAAATGGAGCCAGTAGATTCATGTAAGTGTTATCAAAGAGCTCCTTTCTAATTACACAAACTAATAATCAAAACAGCTTTTAGTTAATAGCTGATTTTTTACTCCTTTTTGAAATGGTGTGTTAAGAATGGCATTTAAATAAAGATTATAATTGGGACAGGAGTAAAAAATACTTACTCTTTCAAAGTATCGAGCAGTACTAGAGTCTCTGAAATGTATGTGATAAAATAACAGAATGAAATCTGTTGTTTCCCAATTATGTGTGAAGCAGGTTTTGAAATTAATGTTTTGAAATTAATGATTTTGAGCGTATCTGACACTGACTGTGCCTAGAAATATGATGCATAAATATTTCTAGTAGTGTTTAATTGTTTAAAACTATGCAGACATGTTTACTATTTGAGTACATTAATATAACACGTATAGAAGTTTAAGGCTACCAGGAAATACTCTGATTTCACAGGTGTGATTCAGAAGTAAAATGGAAGTATAGATTTTGGGTTTTTTTCTGAAATAAGAATTGGTTTTGCATCCTAACTATGTTGAGATTACAAAGAAACACTTTTTAATCTAGAAGTTAGAAATCAATTTGATAAGTGCATTCTTATTTAATTGAGGTCTTTATTTTTCCCGTAGAAATGCTAGTTTTATTTAATATGTATTACTTTCACTCAGAATCTTTGAGGCATAGAAGCAACAGTGATGAAGAACAGACCAGGGATACACCTCTGTCTTGGCTTGCTGACACTTGACTGCCCCAACACTAAACTTTAACTTGCTTAAGGGCAGGGCTTTACAGATATAGAGAGGGGAAGTAGAACATATCCATAATTTTTATTAATTTGGAAAATAATGATAATGAAAGGTGGTTAAAAATCTCTGCAACTAAGTATGGAGTCCCTCTCATACCGCATTTTGCAGATTGCAATAATGAATATGAATAAAGAACTGATTTCAGTGACATGCCTACTGAAATATAAACTCATTTATACCCTTCTAAAGGATGCTGAAATGCAGCGGAGGATTCAGAGAAGATCTACAATAATGACACAAGATTGGAATGTTGTGATATTAATAGAAGGTTAAAAGGGGATTTGATTACAGTTTTAGGCATCTATAGGGGGACAGGGCATCTATCAATAGGCAATGTTTTAACCAAGAAATGGAATAACTGATGAAATTCTAACTAAGAAAAATAAGTTGGAAGACAGATAAATATTTTATTTGAATATTGTAAAAATAATAAAACACATGTTGTAAAAGTTCAGCATAATATAAAGTATTGAAATCATACATATATATTTATCTAAAGGACATTTTTAGTTACAGTACAAGTTATCACATAAATAGAAGACAATTTCTACCATGATGAAGAACTGCCAGCTGAAGTTCTAAGATTATTCCAAAAAATTGCTTAAATCATAGAAATCTTCAATTTAGGAACCTCTGAGATTCTAGGTCTGGGAGTGTTCCAGCATCGTTCTGATTTATTACAAGGAAGGTACCCTTGTATAAATACAAGATATAGGGAAAAGAAACACTGTGTGTCTGTAAGCAAAAGGGGACATCTAAATGTAAGTCTATGTTATTTAAATCTCTTCCAGGCATTTGACATGAAAGATGACCTTTTTCATGTAGTATATATTAAAATAAACAAATAAATAATAGGTATTCAATGTATCAGCCCAGCTGCAATGAATACCAGAAAAAAATGAGTTTTGTGTATTTAAGTGAGGACGAGGGAGGATAAAGGCTGTCCGGAGTAAGACACAAATCTGACACACAAGGAAGAGACCTAAAAATATACAGAGATGTTCGTGGAAGAATCTGGCAAACAGCATATTTACTGGATTAACTAACAGAAAGCAGAGAGAAATTCAATAGCTATAACCTTCCATAACAGAAAGGGTAGATCCATACTTGCTTGCCCTTTGCAACAGACAGTCTTTAACACTTCTGAGCAAAAATTCAAAACTTCATCTTGCTGCTGTTACACGTTTTTCAGTATTTCCAATACACTCTGAATCACTAATAGGAAGAAAAGAAGGACTGCAGTGCAGCAAACGTCTATGTATAATGGAATCCAGTCATTCATTGTGTTAGAAGGCACAAAGTCATGCTTCAGATACCAAAAGCCAGACAAATGGGGAAGATCTAAGTTTCAACATTAAGTAACAGCTTCACTAGAAACGCCTGATATTAGTTTAACCTTATCTAATGTGAATTTTCTGTGTTGCTTGGTAATGCTTAATTTTTCTAGTTATTATTGTCTCTGATTTAAGGCATTGCAGATCTCTGTCTCTGCTCTGTGAGTATTTAAGACCCTTTTTATGTTACCATTTCTGAAGATATAAAGCTATTGATATAGATAGTACTCCTACCGGTAAAGTAAAAAAATACTCAAGAGTCACAATGCCTACCATATTTCCTTTTTACTAAACTAATTTCTACATCACTCAGCAATCTTTGATTTAGCTCTACAGTGGCACAGTGACTTTCCTCCACTAAGTAGAGCCTAGACTGCTTTTAAAGCTAAAACAAGTCAACAGCTGGACTCATTTCCCAGATAAGACTTACTGCCTGAGACATCCTGAACAGGGACTTCAGTCGAAATCTGCCATCAGTGCCTTTTTTCTATGGAATTTATTGCTAAAAAATTTTACAGGGATTTTACACTGTCCCAGGGAGTTGTGGAAGATCTGTTCACTCTGTCAGAGAAGAAAAGGAGTGATAAAATAAAAATAAAACTGTGCTTACTTTTATGTAGGGATCTTACAGAGTAATTCAACAACAATTTTATGAATAAATTTAGAACATTGTATACCCTACAACAGTGCAATATTCCTAGTGGTTGTCTTGGTTTAGAAGACAGGGGAAA
>NW_009735709.1:0-98050 GCF_000703405.1 Apaloderma vittatum | reverse complement strand
AGGCTCCGCGGTGGTGTCCTGAGTCGCTGACCGAGCCCCAAAGCGGCGTCTTAACGGCCCTCTCAGTGCAGGGTTCCGAGACGCACCCCCTGCCCAGCTTAAGCGTTTGGGTGCCGTCGGGGAGCCTGGTTTTGCCTCTGCTGGAGAACCGGGGCTGAAGGGCATCCCTGCAGAGAGGGAAGATTTTTATTTTTAAAAGGGGATTCTTTAGTGGAGCTACTTTGTTCTTAAAACATTCCCACCTATTCTAAATCAGAAGCTAGAAAGCCTCCCCCAGTACGTGCTTTAAATGTGTTTTTGGCGACGATGTCACACTCTGGGCTGGTGGTTTCCAGCATTTCTCTCTGCTCCAGCCCTTACAGACGGATATGCTGAGAGAATTCAGCTGTCAAATTTGGTCTGCTCCAGCAGAGCTGTGTGTAGCACATCCCATCTGAGGCAAAGATGCTGGGTCAGCAGGTGGAGTGGTAGCCGCCCAGCACTACCCCAGAGATAACTGCTTTATTGCTGTTACCTCAGGGCTATAATAAACAGAAACTCAACACCCAACAAGGGTTAGGGAGTCCTGTTTGCTAGTCTTCATTTCTCTTGATAACCATCTTAATTGCTCTTTTTGTTACGCAAGCCGTGACAAAATCCTGTCAAAATAGTTCACAGCACTGATACCCCGTGGTATATTAGAGCCACAAGTGTCCCAGTCAGGCTCTGTAAGATGTGACTATACCTCACATTGCACCAACATCTTGCCTGATAACGCAAAAAAGGTAGCACAGGCATAAAATAGCTGAACATCCAAAAAAATTATAATTTGCCCTTAATAAATGTTTACAGCAATGTATGTGTCTTCTTGTAGAATCTTTTGCAGGTGTGAAACAAGTAAGAAAACCATCACAAACTTCACCTCTCTTAGAGGCATTAAGTTCTCCTACAGTAAGCCTTTTACTGTAGAAAAAGACCTACTTTAGCATTTGAGTTTTCTGCCTAAAAGCACTTGGCCATTGCAGCATCCACTTTATTACCAATTTTACCTGATGTGAAGCTTTACTAATGGGGAGTGCTCTTGCTTCAGCTGCTTCGTACTCTTAGGTCTGAGCCATACAGAATGTGATCAAACACAAGACTTTAGTTCCTCTTTTTAGAGAACATTTCAAGCTTTTTAACATATATCAATGCAAAAATGTCTACTGTCTAGGTCGTCTCTAAAAAAAACCCAACAACACCATAGGCTCTAAATGAATAGTTTTAAATTGTCTCAGGGATGGCTTGGTAAAATTATCAGGCTAGTATAAATAGGATATTTGTGCTTTTTTAAAAAGAAAACACCCAACACATTTTTTTTTAAAGGGATTTCAAGGTAAATCCTTTGTTGTGGCATACATTAGTATATTTTTTATGTTTTCATAACTTCCTTATTTTTCTATATGTTATATAGTTCTCTTGTATTTATAAGATGTTTATGTATTTTTGATGCAAAATTGATTGCCCAAGTCTTGCCTCAGCCATAATCACAACCAGGTGGCTGATGCCTGTATCAACATATGCATAGGCATCAACATATGATATTTCTTTACTCCAGCTATATGCTTTCATGTGGTAAACTAAATCTGCATTCTAACTTTTCTGAAACCTTATCTTTAGTTGCAGTCACAACTTCAATCTATAGCAAATGACTGACAACCATCAGAATTAGCAGAAGCATTATCCCATATCAGCATCAGCTCTCCATTCTAGCAGTCTACAGAGTAACCATCTGTTAACCTGAGGTATTCAGTTTTTCTTTTCTAAATACTTAACCATGATTTCATTTGAGCATTAGCTGAAAAGAGGTACTAACTTTTTTAATATTAAATGCTCTAGCAGTTGGCTTTTACCACAATTGGACTTTCCGTTAGGCCTAGGAGCTCAAGACATAAGGCAAATTCCCATATTTTTCTATAAATTTGTAACCTTAACTACACCTAAAGTATTTCCAAGGTTGTAATAAAATAAGATAATCATGTTCTAAGATTAAATTTAGATCTACTACTACTACCTACTAATACCACTGTGTTTTTCAGCAGCGTAGTCTACTGAAGATCCTGCAATGAGCCGAATTCTTGAGCTCTTTTTTACCAAACAGTGATCCAGCCTCAACCTTAAACCTTGTCTAAGTCATAAATAGCACACCCATATTTGTTCCAAATCCAAACGTAACGTGCCTTTGCCTGTGTTAGCTCCTATCTTACTCAAGTGCATATTCAGAACTAAGCAATACACAGGCATTTGGTGATTCCATTTATGAAACTTGGCCCTAAGAACATCCTTGCTTTTAGTCTTGGCCATAACCAAGTTAGCAATGTCAGCGACAAAACCTAAACGCACAATTGGTCATATTGTCATAAACTGCACTTACTGTGTGAGACCTAGGATGGGATTTTCTGCTGGAAAAAGTGACAAGTGTGTGATTGGGTTTTCTGCATGTGTGCTGTATTAGATTCTGGTTATGAGTGAAAATGGGAAAGAGGTTAGGCTCAGCTCTGAACCCAGCAGGGTTTGAAGATGAGTTTCATTCTAGGATACTGTTAAGTCTGCTAGAAGGGGACAGAGGCTGTTACTTTACAGAAATGATTAGCTGGTTACTCATTTTGTGTTTCTAATAGGATTTGTTTAAGTTTGGAGACATTTGGAGTTAGGATTCAGAGAAAATGGCAACAGAAGGCTGTTTTTAACTACAGCACCTGCTAAGGTGTGCATGATTTGAAGGGCAAGAATTCCAGCCTAAACAACTCCTTGGTACAGTGCAGTCATTATGTTTCATTAAGGCCTATGATGACACTTGTTGAAGTTACGTTTCCAGAAAAGCAAAATGGAAATACTAAATTTTCTGATGGACTGTAGTAAGTGTGAAGGAGCAAATAGTTTCATAGAAACATACATTTTTTTTAATTGATTTGATTGTAAGCACCTATGATAGGGTCTTTGAATCGAATTAGGGTTAAGTTTGCGACAAGGAGGAACTGCATTTTGTAAGGTCTTCATGAATAGGAAGAGCCCTGGCCCCGGAACTTATCCCAGCACTATTCCTTTTTTTTTTTTTTGAATGCTAAACTGAACCTGATGTCCAGCTGTAATCATATCTTGGTGACCAATGTCTACACCAATGAAAGGCAGACTCTATTTTCCATTGCCACAGCTGGCTTTTCTGCAAGGTCACAGCTGAAGGGGGAATTTGTATTAAACCATTTCCTGGACAAAAGGGAATAGGGGTTGTTACTGTACCGTAACACAAATATGTAGCATTGGACCATCTCTAAACTCTAAAATAAGGGTTGTGAGTTACTGGTCTGAGTTGCTCTCCATGTCAAAGGGCAGAAGGCACAGTGGCATTTGTAATCATGAAGTGTGGCAGAACATGAGGTTGCAGGACTTCCTGTACACATATCTCTACTATTTAAGATGCAATATAGTTAAAAGCAGAGACTCCTTTAACTACTGAAAAGAACCTCAAAATTTAGGTATTTATTTAGTATTTGAAATGTCATATGAATGTAGGACTACAGCAACATTTTTAAATGCTTGTCAATATCTAACTTTTCAACAAGCTTTATGTTTATATGGTGCATGTTAGTGAAACAGAGCACAAGTTCATTGTCTCAGATCCAATAATATAAGAGTATTATTCAAAATTGAGAGATGACATATGCTTCTAATATGCTGTTCATGCTAATTTGTGTTGCACACTGCCAGTATAAAAAATATGACGAATCTGCATATAATAGTTTTTTTAACGTGTATGCGATTGGCACAGAAGAAGTAGCCTTTAAATACATGTTTAGTTTCCAGTTTTCTGTCTCTGGGAAAGTGCAGACATTTGAAAATTGAAGGAAATTGCAACGGATACTCAAAGCAGCCTTTGTGATGCAAACATCTACTGCTACTTCGTCACTAGGCAGATAATAAGCCAAGGAGATCAAATGGTATAAAGCTTATTACTAGTATAAAGAGATAATGGTAGGTAGTTATAGAGAGAACAATGAAATAACAGTAATTACCTTACTCCCACATTGTGGATTTTATGGACTAGCTGATAAAACCTTCTGTTGGAGCTTTCTGATTCTGAATTGTATATAAAAAATACTAGTAATCTTTAATGTTCTGTAGGTTCTGTAGGACGATAGAACATGCAATTATATTCACAAAGGGAAGATTTTTGCATGCTGTTATGGCCACATATGTTCATATGCTGCTTGAGCCAAGCAAATGCCACAGCAGTGACTGGAGCCAGAAAAAGTATACGTCCCCCTGTAGTTGGCACTGATGCAGCCACACCTTGACTCCTGTGTTTTGAGATTCTCACTCCAGGAACGACATTGCGGGGCTGAAGTGTGTCCGGAGAAGGGCAACAAAGCTGGTGAAGGGTCACAAGAACAAGTGTTATGAGGAGCAGCTGAGGGAGCTGGATTTGTTTAGCCTGGAGAAGAAGAGACTGAGGGAAGACCTTGTTGCTCTCTACAATTACCTGAAACGTTGTAGAGAGGTGGGGATTAGTCTCTTCTCCCAAATATCAGGTGATAGCACAAGAGGAGATGGCCTCAGGTTGTGCTAGGGGAGGTTTACATTGGATATTAGGAAAGATTTCTTCACCAAAAGGTTTGTTAGGCATTGGAACAAGCTGCCCAGGGAAGTTGGGTCATTCTTCCTGGAGGCATTTAAAAGATGTAGTGTTTAGGGACCTGGTTTGGAGTGGTGGGCATGGCATTGCTAAATTAACAATTGAACTTGATGGCCTTAAACATCTTTTGCAACCTAAATGATTCTATAACTCTATTTCATGATTCTGTAATCTTTATAGACTAGGAATTAGTTTTGGAACTGTTACTGTCCTATGTTCTTGTTTGAAGGAAATGGGAACAGAATAGCATTAGCACATCTAATGACAAAAGTTTACCTCTTTCTTCTTTGAAATGTTTTTTGAAGGGCTCAAAGTGCAAGGTAAATATAACCTAGTTTATATAAAATATTTGGGAATTTTTAGTCTTATTCATAGCTGAAACACCTTTGCAGTGTTTACTTTTCTTTCCCATATCTATTGCGATTACTTTGATGGAAGAGGAGATGTTTTGTAATAACTTAAGTGTGGATGCTGAAGCAATTACTGTTTGACTATACAGGATTAACTATTTGGCTGTTTACTGTGTGAATACAAGATCTGCCTCCTCTCTTGCATAGTGTTAGATGCAGCTCTGGCCTCTAGGTAGATCTGTGCCTTGTAAGATATAGTCTCACAATCTCGCTTCCACTCTATGGGTTCACATGTGTCACACAGAAGCACTGGGTATCTGGAGGCAAAGAGCCAGGCAGAAGGCATCAAGCTGCATCCTTTGGGCCTTTCTGTTTGAAGGACTGTCATATGGCTTCTGCCTTGTGGAAGTGCTTTCGTAATTTATGGTGCAGAACAATTCCTTTCCCATCCTGTGGACTGAAATATTAAATATAACTGATTAGTAGATCACCCATTGCAAGACTTAGATCAAATTTATGGTTCCAAGTGAGATAAACATTTTTCAAAATACCAGCAGTTCTTACACAATTGAAATCCCCGTTTTACACAAAAATAATGGCTAAAGATAATGCATATAGACACTGTGACAGAGTAGTGCCACATATTTTGGAAGCTACCAGCATTCTTTTCTCGTGGTAATGATGTTAGCAGTAACAAGCATATCCTCCCCTAGCTCTATCTTCTATCTAATATCCTGCTCTTCCCTTGTAGAAGTGCTGCTCTATGTCATCTGTTATATATTGGTTAGTCCATGTATCAAGTACATATCCTTTTCGGAGAACAAATGTGAGTTGCAATTAGTAACGAAAGACTGAAAATAGACTGGAGTCTAGTATTTGCTATGTCTGAGAATACATCCTCCCATTTTTTTTACAGATGTATCAGCTGATAGGTTGACAGACACTTACAGGACAATGTTGATGAAACTGTACATGCTATAGGCCTAGTGAATTGTGTCCATATATACCTAAGTTTGTCCTGGGTCATTCCATTTTTTTTCACTAGAGTGAAAAGTAAGCTTTTCCACATCAATCAGTCAGTCTTTTCTCCATCAGTAGCAGAATTTATCATGACTAAAATTAAGAACTGCAAGAAAGGTTTTTC
Organism: Apaloderma vittatum; assembly: GCF_000703405.1. Classification (NCBI taxonomy): domain Eukaryota; kingdom Metazoa; phylum Chordata; class Aves; order Trogoniformes; family Trogonidae; genus Apaloderma; species Apaloderma vittatum. The sequence continues at coordinate 91,905 of NW_009735709.1, read as the reverse complement.
TACCATAATGACTCGTTGGCATGTAAGTTAAAGATTTTCAGTCACACAGATAAAATTGCTTCTCTTAACACTATAAGAATAACAATGGAGTTACCACTCAATTGAGTAACAATACATGCATCTGTTTTTCAAGCTTCTAACTTTTTTCTAACTCTTTTCATATCACATGAAACTAAATCTGTAGGCTTTGGATGAATGTGAGGAGAATAATTTCCTCAGGATTATTTAATCTTCCTTTAGCAGATTTTTTTTCCTCAAGCTTGAGAAATACCAGCAATTTGTGCTGTGTTCAGTCTTTAGTGCGAGAAGTAGGAAACCTAAAGGAAATAATTTCAAAGATTGTTCTGTTCCAAATATTTAAAAGATTTGGAATGGAAGATGCCTGAATATTCTTGCTTGCACACTATACTCTAAATTCTGTTCCATGGCTGTATGTGACTTGACTAATCAGCTCTTCCTGGCAAATAATGGTAGCACTGCAGTGACTGTAATATACTGTTTCAGGCAAATAATATTTTTTGTGAAGTGCTTAATAGCAATACAGTGTTTATATTTTTAACAAAAGAATAATTTCTACTGCAAACTTCTGAACTGGAAAAAAAATATAAGCAGCTTGATAAAATTTTACAATGCCATGGATAAGCTGCATAAACCAAAATGGTATTGTAAGTCCTGGGGTCATGTGTATGTTCCTGCTATAAGAAATATTCTTGAACTTGTCCAAAAAATATCTGTCAACAATTTTGCCAAAAAATCATCTGGGATATTTTTAATGTTACTTTTTTTCCTTTTAAACTGTAGAGAACAGGTGATCAATTAACCTCTTCTCATAGGAAATCGAAAGATCAACAGCCCTAGTGTTCCTTCAGTGGCGGGGTACGCATGTACAACATATTTGTGATGACATATTCTGCCGCAGGGGCAGCAGAACACTACTGTGCTGTAGAGCATTGAATGAACATAAAATGCACAGTATCAGCTTCTTTCAAGACTAGCATTAAGGCTGCCCATGAATCTGCTGTTGAGAATCATATTTAAAGAGTGGATACTGGTTTTGGCTTTGTAATTTTTCCTCACAACAGCATATAGGGTTTTAAAGAAAGGTAAAACAGTGTTTCTTATAGGAGTCTGTAGAAGGCAGTTGGCAGCAATCAAACTTTTCTTTGAAAATAAGTAAAAGGTTTTCCAAGCTTAATTATATTAACAATCTACTCCCACAGAAAACACAATCTTTGTAAATAACGGTTATGATGTTTTACTGATATATTTTAAAAATATGTGCACTGTGCTTGCTTTACAACTTTTAAGAGGTTCTTTGTGCAAAGGAATAGTAGGCAGATTATTTGAATAAGGTTTCCATTAAAAAGAACAGATCTGTTTGGCAAATGACGTGCAAGAAAAGCTTGAAATGGTTAATGCGAAACAGACTTTCATCCTCCCTCTAAGAGCAGCCCATTTACATGAGTGATTGTGTAACAGCCATAATGTTTCAGCATCTTTCCAGCATCTTCTGGGCAGGATCAACACATTGGCCGTTGACAGCTGTAAACGTGTGTTCCTATTCTGGTTTGAATGCTTCTAGCTCCTTTGTCTGTAGCCATCACTCTCTCTCTTCCCTTTCTCAGGCAAGTTCTGCAGCCCCTGCTCCGCATCATCGCAGACTGAAGGACAGTTTCTTTCCTCAGAGCTGGTTTCTTCCCAAGACATGAGTCAGCAAGCAAGGGAGCTGACGACATTGCCGGAATGGGCCACCCTGAGATGAGCCTCTGCAATGACGCACCCTTTGCTCATGCAGGAGTCAGCAAGAATTTTTACATCACCTCTACACCAGGTGGCAACATACTATGCTGCTCTGCTCGTGAGCTGAATTTAGAAAAGCAAACACTATACACAGCAGTCTGTAGAATTCAGTCAGTACAGAAAAGAAAAATTAGCTTTAGGTGTTGAATCCTCATTTGTTCATACTCTGTCCACTGCTTATCCCCCCAGTCCTCTGGCTCCTTTTTTCAGCTTTGAAATAGCTTTGCTGTTTTAAAGAGCTCTGAAAACTCTCTGATGAACTTGAGATGTTTTTCAAGAGTTGTTGTGATGTTCAGCTATAGAACAACTCTATAGACATGTACCAGGACTCAGCGTGTACTAGGATGAAAATATACTAGGCTGAGGCATGAACTTGCATTGCTTGAGATGTATAGAAAACAAAGCTATTTGTTGTCCCACTGCTTGCCAGGATGAGAAAGCAGTAAGATTCACTTCAGCCAGTTTGGTCCCTCTCCTTTAGATGCCATCACAGAATATGACCAAGTGTTTTGGGTACTTTTTTAGAGCTGTAGATTTTTCTAGGATCTGGAATTTAGTGGAAACTTTTGCTCTTTTGACAGTCACAAAGTAAGATTCGATATAAACAACTGTTCTTGATTACTGTTAGAATCACTAATGTAATAGCAATATCCTGGCACTGCTAAATCTTCTCTTTTTTTTAAAATCAGATTAAGTCTTCCTAGAATTTGTATTGTTGCTCATGTCATATGTATTACATTATATTATGTTACGTTATATTGTGTTACTGTTGACAAAGGCTGGTGGAATGCCATTAACTGAAGGGAAGAAAGTAACTTAATTAGATGATCTAGATGGTGTAAGAATGTTCAGCAAATGTACCTTTTTAACTTTTAGAGAGGTTTGTTGGCATTCATTTTAAGATGCAAAGCATCTTACAACAGTTTTCTCTTTCAAATTTGCTGGCACCGAGTTAATAAAAAGTTCTGTCTCCTAATAGAGATTCCTAAACTTTGAAGGACTAACACCCCCAATTCAGAATGTAATCAAAGCTTTGGTTGCTATTAGAATGCCTTTCAAAAAATGCTCAGTGACTACGTATCTGTGTATGTCTGTGAAATTCAGGCTGAAAAGTTTTGCATGGTGTCCATCCTGCGAATTTAAGGCTTTTTTTATTGCAAACATCTTCTGGGCTATTTGTTCTGGATTCCCCTTATAGTTGCTTAAGGGACATGTGAGATAGCCTTATCTGAAAAGTCTTATAGTCTTTTATAGTCCTGACAGAGAAACAAGCGCCTGCAGGGTTCAGTTGATCTCATACATTTCTAAAAGGTCAGATGAATCATACCACAAAAGTGCTTATCTTTCTATTCTGACTATAAAGGGAGTCTAGACAACTAGTTGAGATTATACATTTTAGATATTTGCATTTTCTCAGATATTCTCTATCTTTTGAATTTAGTTGTACTTCACATGGAACTACAGACATGATTTGATTATTAAACCCCAGAATCTGTCAGTTTGGCACCCAAATTCTGCGACCCTGGCTTAAACATTGATTTGAGTAATTCTAACACATTTTTGGAGACAGAACTCCAACTACATAAGGTAAGAGATTAATCTGGTAGGGCTGGTCTGACTTTGTTTCAAAGCATTGTGTTAACACTGTAAAAACATAGTAAAAGCAATGTAGAGTAAGAGGCTTTATTAAAGGTTTAAGTCGCTTATTCTGTGAGGTTTGTACAACAAATGTAAGAAGCAAAACATAGCTGTGGTAAAATAGAAGTTTGTGAAGTATTGAAAATGGAATTAACAAGTAAACATAAATGAGACATTTATGGAAGACAGTATTATGAAAGAGAATGGAAAGATAAAGGGTATATGAGAGAAATTATATAGACAAAATCAAATCCATCTATGTGAATGGAAATTAAGGGAATAAAAGTATTTATGGAATTTTTTGCAACATTAAATGAAAAAAGAAGGAGGTGAGGGAGGAAGATAAAGGTAAATGTATGTAGATAAGGGACAACATTTTAGGCAAAATATCAAAATCTTTCACCTTGGGGTGAGGCCAAACAAGCAGTGACAGCGTGAAATGTAAGCTTGTATGGAACTACTTTACCAGCAAAGTCAGGGTCTACTCTTCTGGACATCCTGCAAGAGTAATTGGGTTTTAATTGTTAATTTTTGGAGTTCCTAAGCTACCACTCAGCAAAGTTTTCTTATTTCAAGGACGCTAACAGTCCAGGGTAGAATAAACACTGCCCAGCACCCACAGATCATCTCTGATTATCCTTATAAGAAGACTTTGAGACAATGATGGGAGATTGAGGTGGCAAATGTATCTAGATAAAATTTTATCTCAAAGGTATTGTGATATACATAAATACATCCCTAACTTTACACATGATTTGTTGAATATTGAGCTGCCCATCTTCACTCAGGAACAAGGTCTTCTATTTACAACAGATTTTATATGAATACATGTTTTGTACTTAACAATTGTTATCTCTTCCTCTTAAAAAAGCTGCAGCTGAACTGGGAAAAGTTCAAACAAAGGTAAAAAGGATCTTCTGAAGTATGAAGTGGCTACAATAGGAAGATCAATTAGGTGAAAAAGAGTTGTTCAGACTAGAAACAAGACTATTCTGTGGAAATATAACAGAGGGCTAAAAAACCCCAAGTAGTATGAAGGTAGTGCTTTAGGGATTTCTTGTTTGCTCTTGCTCCCAATAAAAAAGCTGGAGAGCAACATTTGAAGCTAACAGAAGCCGTATGCAAAGCAAACAAGAGTTGGTCTTTCATCTTGTTTTAGCATCTGTAATATATTTTGCAAGAAGCTCCACAAATTCACTCTACAAAGTTTATGTGCCTTCAGGAGAGGAATGTACAAATTCAGAGAAGGAAAATCCATCAGTCTCCTTATTGAGTACAAAGACATTATTTCTAAATGGGAAAGTCCCAATGTTGTATATTTTGGAGGTTAGGAGATCATTTGGAAAAAGTCCTGCTATATGCCATATTGTTTTCTTTTTACTTTGAGTGCTCTTTTGGAAACAAAACACTAAACTTGATGAAATACTGGCCTTTGCTCTGACCTAGAATCACCGTTCTGTTAGAACAGTGCTGATTTTAAATAATAAAGCATTTGATTGATTAAAGTAGATTCACAACTAGAGTATGTAATTTGTATTGAGTTATTTTTCAGGTAAATACATGACAGTTGTCAGATTTTGTTAAAGTAGAGTGAATACTTTTTATTCTGTGTGTGATTTACAGTTGTCCTTACTGTCATTTCAGGAGTGTGCTTTAAAAAAAGTTGAAAGTTTTCAAATATGTTATTTGTCCTGTAGCAAAAATGGTGAAGATGATAAATAGGAGAATAAAGGGTAAAGGGGCATGTTACATTTAACTCTCCTGTTTTCTAGTTTTCTTCCTGAAGCATATATATTTGACTTCTCTTTTTGATTTAGTTCGCTAGGTTTTGTTTAATTTGCTATGTCCTGCTTGCTTGAGGTGTCTTGGCCACAGCCAAGAACATTTACTTTCTATTTGCCACTTCTATCAGTGCGGGTTTTTTTTTTCCCTTTATATGAGATTATATCTACTCAGTAGTAGCAAGTCTGTGGTAAGTGCTGTAATCACTCATATTTTCCTCCTTCTCTTTTTCAGGACCCCAGATTGCACACTTTCCAGCAAGTTATGTGAATACAGATGGCTGTTCTGTTTGCAGGAAAGAACAGTACACTAACAAGAAATTTGACCTGGATGAGAAAGCAAAAGGAAACAACTGTTTGCTCTGATGGTGTCGTGGCAATGTATGGGAGACTTGAGAGGGAAAAGACACCTCTTCAGTGTAATTTTCATTTTAACAGAATTTTTGAAGATGTGAGCATAAAAGTAGTTAGCATTACCTGCTCTACACTCCTGTATCTGGTATGGTACAGAAAGTCAGAAGCAACATATGGAAATTAGCATTCTGTTGAATGTGAACTGCTTATATTTGATTACATGTATCTATTAATATCAAGTCAATAATGTGGAAAAACTTTAAAGATAGTAAACTTCTCTGCCATCAGGCTCACTCTCACTGAGTCTTATTGTGATACTGCCATGTGGAATTTTTTTTTGCAGTACCACCCATCTGTAGGCAGGCGTTAAAGTTCTCCAAGCTTTCTTTTCCATTACGCAGTTAATCTGTATTCAAAGTTGTCCTGAAAAAGAGTTCTTCAGGAGGCAACCTGAAAAACGTAGTGTATTAAGAGTCTTTGTCAAAGTGTCAATAGTCATCAGTGACTGAAACAGACCTTTAAAGGATACCTCGAATGGATGAGCTCTTATGTTAAGTAAGTGTTGAGACATAGAAATTAGTTCCAGCAATGTATCTGACCAGTACGGTATTGGTACGTGTTTGTGTTGGTCTCTCTTGGGATATAGGTTTACTTTGATGGACGGTAGCTAGGGTCAGGAAGAAAAAATGGAGAAAGAGATGTAGCAGAGGACTACAAAGCCTGAAAAATCATAACTCTTAGTCCGGACAAAGCCAGAAACCAATGTGAAAGCAACCAGCCAACCTCACCAATTTAGAAGACATTGTAAACATTTGAGATGAGATTCTAATTGTGTAAATTTAGTTATACAACTCAGACTTTTATCTGAGCTAGAAGTTTAAATTCCCTTTCCCATCAATGGAGAGAAACATTGATGTTTAATGTGTGATTTATATCATCCTAAAGCAGAAATCTAAAACCCCTTACAGGACTTGGGTGACCAGATGCAGACACCTAGAGCTAAGTGAGAAGTATTCCATTCTTTGTCAATGTAAGGATGCCCTTACTGTGCTGCTGCACAGGAAAAAGATGAGTGAGGAGGAAAGAAGTTTCTTTTTCAGGTTCAAGTTCAGGAAACATAATATTAACCATCTTTAGTGAGAACATTACTTTGGGATATTCATCACTATAGCTTCTTCAGATTAACAGAATCATAGTTGCGTGTATTGATCCTGGAAAGAAGAGGACAATCTGAAAATTATAAAAGCACCATGCAAATTTCTAACAAGGAGGGAGAAATCTTGGACTGGAAACAGCGTTACTCCAAATGTTGTTTGACACAGTGAGAAGTTGCTCTGCTGGCATCAAAACCTCTTGCCTAAGCAAGAAGCATCCTTCCTGTTGGACACTGTGAGGTGTCTGCATCCATCTAGTGAACTGTCAATACAGGCTGCAACAATACATCCCCATACTTGTGGTGTGCATGTATGAGGCTATGGGCTGTTTCCACACTGGTGTGTGATTCAGCAGGTTGTAAGGAGCCACAGAAAACTGGAGCATCCATACCTCTAGCTGGAGATGTGTAAGGAGGGGAACTGATGCTCCCAGATAAGGGGTGTGTGCCTGTAATTACTCACAGGTCCTGTGAGAAAGATGTGTGTATGTAACTGTGTTCATGTGTGTGTGATTAGAGTTTTTTGTGAGAGTTGTTTTAGGGGATTTTATGTATGGGTTTGTTATAAACATTTCATATCCATCTAATACTGTGGTTTATTAGCATTTTGTATGCATGTAATTTTGTGGTTTACTTCTATTTCTGAATCTTAAATATACAGCTCACTGATAACTGATTAATTACATGTAGTTAATAAATTGCTTCAATTCTGATTTTGGTGTAAACTGAGTGGTTTTTCCCTGTGATCATGTATCATGTCTAGCAGGAGAAATCTGAGGCTGGTATACTGTTACTGCTGCTGTGCTGTAAGCATGGCTGTGGTATACAGCACCACAGAAGAGGAAGGAGAGTTTTTTGCTACAGAGTAATGGTAAAATTAATAGCTAGGTGATAAGTAAGTTCTTGATTTATTGTGAGATTTTGTGAGTCACTGAAATGCCTACCATTGAAACTTTTAAAATTTTGCCTACAGATACAATGAAAATACCGAATAAATGTCTTAGTTTCCTATCAGTTAACTTAAAGTTGTTCTTGAGGGATAGAGGAGTTTCCTTTTAAAACTAGGATCTTGATTAAGAAACAAAATTCAGGAAAGAAAGGTCATAGTTCATTCATTACAACTTAAGTAAAAAGGGAAATAGAATAAACATTATTGATGGTAATTAATAATGCTCCAAGAATGTTTGCTGTGAGATACTATGTAAAGCGCTATATTCTAGAGTTTTATGTTTAACAGATTCTTAAAAGACAAAATCTTGATTAAAACCTTGGAAATAAAAAGAGATAACTGAGTAATAGTTGGGATCAAATTTTCCTGTAGTTAGATCATAGAATCATATAACGGCCTAAGCTGGAAGGGACCTTAGAGATCATTTTAATCCAGCCTCCCTGCCATGGGCAGGGACGCCTCTTGACTAGATCAGGCAACACATGGGGACTGAATGGGGATCGAACCCGCAACCTTGGTGTTACCAGCACCACACTCAACCAGCTGAGCTAACACCAGCCCCCAACACGTAGTTAGGATGTGGTTGAGTATTTCCAACCATTTCTAGGATTTGTATCAAGTTCAAAAGCTTTAGTTTTAAAAAGTTATGACAATTTAAATTGATTTAAAGCTTTAAACTTCTTTGTTTGGGACACTATGTGTGAATAGATTTTGATTGTAAAGACCTTTATTAAAAAGCCCTGAAGTTAAGTGTACAGCCAAGACTGATCCATGTTGAGACTTCTATCATACTTTGAGGAAATAAAGTGTGGTCTTGGCCACAGTTGGGAAGCAGAGTTGTATGATGCTTAAATAGTTAATTTTTAGTAATAAGATGTTACTTTCAAGTCTGCGTCTTATTTTTCTTCTTCATGTTGCCTCCTGCTGCAGTTTTAGTAAAGAACATTTGTCTTTACTTCTAAAGGGAGCAATTGAAATGTGGTATTAAGTAGAGTGTATAAAGACTCTAACTAACTGGTGGCCTTGGCAACCCTGAAGAAAGCCCACATTATTATGCAAAAAGTAGTTTTTTCTTCTTTTTCTCCTTATTGCTGTGATGTAGCATTGCATCAGTGCAGAACAGTTAAATATTACAATCACTGATATTATATGGCAAGAGTATATCATGTCTAGACACTGTCAGAATCTGGTTTGGTATACTGAATGCAGATGGGTCATCAGGCTGGCAGCTCTGTAGCTCCTTTTTATTCTTTGTACCTAAGTGACAATTTTAAATATAGAAGTGCTTATATGTTATTACATATTTAACCAAAGATGAGGATTTTGGCCAGCTATTCAGTGATATGGACTCCTCAGTTTTCTGTATGTCATAATGACTGTATCCGTTTCTAACATTAGGTAGCCATCATTCTCTTTCTTTGTGTACAGATCCTGAGATACCCTTGCCTATCTGTGTTCCTGACAAAGAAAATAATTGGCATTCAGGAGTTCTAGTTTGTTGCTTGATATATTGCTAATATGATTGTGAAGGACTTCTTTGAAGTCTTGCTAAAAAATACACTAATATGCACAGCAAAATATCCCTAGTAATCAGATCCAATATACTTTTTCATCTGTTTTCTTTTTCTTTACTCCTGCATTCAGGTCCTGAACACCATTCAGTTAGACCAGCAGCTCAATGGAATGAAAAATGGTAAATTTGAAAGGACATCTTAGGGAAATCAAGCAAACGCCTAACTTTACTCATAGCTGAGAAAGCTACAAGATATATAGATTCTTAATTAGTGACTTTGAGAGGCATTAACTGTTTTATTCTTCTTTAACCACACATAGAAGCCTAAACTTTTAAAGCCTTAGAGTGGTTACAGGGTTATAATTTGTTTGACTGAGTAGTTGATTTACTGCTATAGTACATCTTCCAAAAGCTACACTTCGTATTATTTTTTTTTAACGAGTGTATATTGGTAGCTTACCTTAACAGAGCAGGGCTCATGCTGTTAACTTCACATTTAGGAAGACCTTCTGTAGTGCCAGTCCATCTCCAGAGTATTCTGATACAGCTTCTCTCAGTAGACAGTACTAATGTAATGGTTTTACTTGTCAGGCTTATTACAATTATTCTATTTTAATTAGTTGGAATTTGGGTTTTTTTGGGGTTACATGAATTTTAGCATCCATATGAAGTAAAACCTATTTTAATCCCTTTATCTGATCTCACTTATCTTCTCATTATGCAATGTTTATTGTTAAGATATCTTCACGTTTGGTTATGGCTATTTCAATTATGTTGTGTTTCCGATTTAACATTTATACTGTGTCATGCTCCTCCCGTTTACATAAATTGATAGCACTGTGAAATCTCCTTTGGATTTTTCACACAAATACAGATCTTCTGTGTGTTTGTGTAGTTTGCTTTGTATTGTCTCCTTTTGCAAAATCGCTACTATGTAAGCACCTGAAAATGTGGTACTGAGAGGAACAATGCTTAGAATTTTTAACTTTTATTTTGTTTGATAGCCTGTGTAATTATTTGTTTACAAAATAATTTCACATAACCTTACATACTGACTGATTTAGGCTTTTGAGACCAGTTTTGTGGTTCAGATTTCTAGGCACTTTGGGGATATTTTTGGAGAAAGACAGCTTTTCTTGGGGCGTTATGTGAAATATCAGAAAAAAATTCTCCAGTAAATATGTTGTCCCATGTTTTGAAAGAGCAGAAAAGTGAATGAAGAAAAAAAATGATGGTGTCCACAAGAAATGACTCAGTGGAACAAATACAGGCCTGCTTCAGAGAAAGTTAACCTTGTATTCGTACAACTGGCAGATCTTAATTGTGGTTTGATATTCAAAAAGATAAACAAGAAAGAATTTGATAGATAGGTCCTCCACTGAGGATAGGACTTAATATTGTTTTTCTTCAAATGTGCTGAGTACTCAGGTTCTTTCAAAAGCAGTAGACATTGCAAGTGTTCATTACATGTGGACTGAACAGTAACTTGCAGAGCTGGACCAGTAAGATTCTTAGGTATCCCAATGCTTTTTGTCAGGAGTAAGGTTAGATGGGCCAGTGATGTTCAGCCTAATTTTTTTCTAAGATCCTGTTGGCTTCTCTGATTGTGAACCAGATCTCTGCGTCTGATAGTGGAGGGACTGGCCATGAGAACAGCCAGCACATACAGCTGACCATGTACAGCAACTGGCTGTGGCAAGACTTGGATCTGGGATCCTTTTTTTTCTTCTGAATTGGTATCATTGCTAGGTACTTAATTGTTTCAGTCCAATTCTGCAACAAAAGAATGATGGAAAAAGGTGCTATGGTCTTCACACTTTTTTTTTTTTTTAACAGAGCATTTTTGCTCAACAGATTGTTTTATAGTTTTCTCATAGCAGTAAATTAAAAAAATAATTTCAGCTATTTGGGCTTTCTACAAGAAATGTAATTTTCTTATGTAAAGACATTTTGCTGAAGAGATGTTTTTGATAGAAAACATGCCATTTTGTAGCAGGAACATCTGCAATTTTACAGGTAGGAAGAAAGGAAAAATGCTGTAAAATCCATGTAATTTGAAAGTCAGTGATATAAGCTTTATAAAAAAGTAAGTTTTAAAATACAATATGTGCTGCACTGTTATGTGTAGATGCAAACTTGTAATCTTTTCTGCAGGTAGTGCACACATGATACAAACAGGAAGAGGAAGACAGACAAAGGTGTGATGAGTCCTTACTGCTTCTTTATTTGCTTTTCCCATTAACTTCTCCAGCTCCACCTTTGAATATGGTTCTCTAGTGTGACTGCAATTAACTTTTTGCGGTGAGTGCTTTGATGACATTTGTTATATTCACTGATACGTAATTCACCATTCAGAGTGCACCTTCAGCAAGTTTGGGAGCAACTGGGAGGAATGGCTGACACCCCAGCAGGCTGTGCTGCCATTCAGCAAGACCTAGACAGGCTGTAGTGTTGGGCAGGGAGAAATTTTATGAAATACAACAGGGGCAAGTGTAGAGTTTTGCACCTGGGAAAAGACAACCTCATGTGCCAGTATAGACTGGGGACTGACCTGCTGGAGAGCAGTGTAGGGGAAGGGGACCTGGGGGTTCTAGTGGACAGCAGGATGACCATGAGCCAGCAATGTGCCCTCGTGGCCAAGAAGGCCAATGGCACCCTGGGGTGTATTAGAAAGGGGTGTGGCTAGTAGGTTGAGAGAGGTCCTCCTACCCCTCTACTCTGCCCTAGTGAGGCCACATCTGGAATATTGTGTCCAGTTCTGGGCCCCTCAGCTCAAGAGAGACAGGGAACTGCTTGAGAGAGTCTAGCGCAGAGCCACAAAGATGATGAAGGGAGTGGAACATCTCCTTTACAAGGAAAGGCTGAGGGAATTGGGTCTCTTTAGCTTGGAGAAGAGGAGACTGAGGAGTGACCTCATTAATGTTTATAAATATGTAAAGGAAGGGTGTCAGGAGGATGGAGCCGGGCTCTTCTTACTGACATCCAATGACAGGACAAGGGGCAATGGGTGCAAGCTGGAGCACAGGAGGTTCCACAAAAATGTTAGGAAAAATTTTTTCCCTGTGAGAGTGGCAGAGCCCTGGCACAGGCTGCCCAAGGAGGTTGTGGAGTCTCTTTATCTGGAGACGTTCAAAAACCACCTGGGCAAGTTCATGTGTAACCTACTGTAGGTGATCCTGCTCTGGCAGGGGGATTGGACTAAATAATCTTTTGAGGTCCCTTCTAACACTTAACATTCTGTGATTCTGCATTTTAATATTTACTTAATATTGTCATCACATTCATACCTAATTCTCTATGTCTTCCCTCTTTGGAGGGAGGAGACTTTCTTATTTTAGACTTTTAGAATACTCAGTACCACTCATGACACACAACAGATCTCACTGGATTTGACTTATTAAGAGTGTTTTCAACAGCTGCCCAAATAGTGTTGGCCTGCAAATGAGCAATCTCAATTGCTGCCTCTACCTACCAATGTAAAAGTCTCCTAGCTATCTAAATTAAATCTATGTCTATACTAGTAAATTAAAACCTGTCCCAGGCACTGAGACTAACGGGAAGATAATGATGTGCACATACATTAGTAAACACTTATCCTCCAAAACCAGGGTGGTTATGTACAAATTGTACGGTTTCAGAAGCGTCCCGCCTCTCAGATCATGCTCATTAGTTCTTTGGGAGAAGTATATGACAAAATTTTAGTGAATATTTTAGTAATTTACTTTTACAGGCAAGCATGTTTTAGTGTCCAGGGATGTTTCAGGATGTTGTTTAGTTTAGTAATACAGACATAACCTTCAACAGAATCTAAAAGTCATGATATTTGGAAGAAATAAAAAGATAACAGACAGTTCATGTCATGGAACTAGGAGGGGTGACAGTGTACCAGGAATCAGCAGAAAAATACTTCAGTATACACATTTTGAATTCTGTATTTGTTCTTTAATGTTACATACATGTGAGGTGAGAGCTGATTCTTTTTAGAAAATGTAAATTAATATCACAATGATGGGGCTTGTTGCAAGCCTTATGAAGTGTAGTTTTATAGCCAGCATATGTATATAATGTGAGAGTGAACAATAGTGATAGTCCTCTCTGACTCTAAAACTTAAAGGCAGATGACAAGTTAAGTGTCTTTTATTAAGGGAAACTCAGAGAAGGCAAAGAATGCATGAAACTGTGGACCTGAATCCATGTAACTCCTAAGTGTTCTTTCGAGGTTTGATTCACAGACATTTGCATAGCATTCTGTTGCTGTGGCTTCTGGGATAATTACTTTGAGAGCACATTCTTCTTCAGCAGATAGTTTTGCACATATTTGCCTTCTTAGACACTAGTAAGCTCCAACTTCAGTAGAGGTCAACTATGGTCTATGTCCATAATGATCTGAGGTGGAGAGACATAGACTCAAATTTCTGTTTTCTGTCTTTGTGTTTTGGACTATAAAAGCAGAAGACATCCGTATAACCTGCGTGTTTGACTATCTCTCTCAAACTGATGTCCCAAACCACCCTGCAAACAGGAGAAGTTGAAAAAACTAGGAGATAGTAACCACTATCCAGCAAAGCACAGCTAAACCTTCTGACCAAGCAGCTGGGGTAATATGTACAAGACAAGAAATTGAAATCAACTAAAACATAATCTAAAAATTTGGAGGTTTGTAAGTGACACGTGGAAATTGAGTTAGAAGTTTTTCTAAGCTATGACACCTTCAAGCTCAATAAGATACCAGCCTGCTCCTTAACTTGATGAATGTCTTTATGATCAGACTATTTAAGAGTCTGAAGCTTTTTTCACTCAATGAATTTGAGACAAGGCTTAAGAGCAGATATAAACATACCAAGCACTGTGTAGTATTGTCTTGGATATAGGCCTGGATGTAGCCTCCTGGAAGAGTAACCTTGAATGTTTTCAGCATGTTTTAGTACACAGTGAAATTGAAATTTGGATATAGAACATGGTTCCCTGTTGTTGTGCTTTGGTCTAATAATTACCCTTACAGTCTGTTGTGTTCTGGGATTGGCAATTATTCATCACCTTGGAAGACTCTTTTATTCTAGGTCGACAGCATATTTAGTACAGTCCATTAGTACATCTTAGTGAAAAACAGTAGCATTCTGGTTTTAGGCGAATGACTTTGTTCTGACAATCATTTAATATTTTTATATGGATATTTTTAGATGCTTTTAGATATATCTGCTTTCTTGCACTAACTGGAGCAATTCCTGTAGGCCCATATTGCAAATCTTCTTCTGTAATGAAACAGCACTTCATGTTCCAAATAACTGCTTGTCTAAGACCCACCAAATAGTCACCAGAAGATTCTCTTCTTCAGTATCCCAGTGAACACCGTAGTGTAATACAATGTTCTTTGATATTAGTCCTGGCATATAGAACTAATCAAGTCATCCTTTTAGTGGCTGAAATTTATAATTTTACATTAATGTATATACTACTTCAGGTATCCCTTAATTTGATCTTAAGTAGACCACTGGACTCATAGGCTTAGACTGAATCTTTAGTATAAAGGGGAGTTTTAAGAGAGCATGAAGATTAGGTTTGAACAGTGAAATAAGATTTTCTCTTCAAGACTTAACTATAAGAGATGATGTATATTTGTCTTGTATAAGCTGTGTTTCCTCTCAATTTTATATTTAAAAAACCCTTTTTTTGTACTTTGGCTCAATGAATTATACTTTTTCATAATTTCAAGCATTTGTACTTTCAAACTTGTTCATTAGTCACTAAGTTCACACCAGTTTTACTTGTGAATTGAATCTGCTGAGTCTGTTGAATCTACTTAGTCTGTTCAATAAAATCTTCAATATGAACTGGAAGTTATAGTCTGATACAATGACACATGGAATTAAGCTAACAAATTATCCAGCATGAATGTGGATGACACTATTTTTGCAGAAATCTGAAATATTTGTACCCCAGATCCAGAAAGTGCTCTTCAGAATTCCATCAGAAATCTCAACCCAGAAAATAGATTCCAAGTTTTACAGCTCTCCAGCTCATGGTTTAACTGCTCAATGTAGTAGACAATTTTCCATTTTTCCTAGTTACTTGTTGTCATGGCTTAGGGCTGGGCCAGCCACTAAATGCTAACAGATGCTCTCTAACCCCCTCTTCCCCCTCCCAAATGGGAAGGAGAAGGGATTGAGGCAGAGAGACTTTACAGATTGGAAAAAGAAAGTTAAAACAACTTTAACAAACCTGGAAATAATAAAAATAGTGAACTATATACATATATACAAAACCGATACTGAACCCAGCTCCTCCCCGATAGCAATCCCCACTGGTGCTGCCGAGCAAGCGGCACTAGGGAAGCTCCAGGCTCAGCGGCGGAGGGAAGTTGGATAAAGGGAGCTGGATTTGGGAACTCAGGATCAGAATCAAAGGCAGAAGTTTGGGTGGAGTCCTTCCTGAACGCTGACTGCTGAAGGAAAAAAAGGGAAGCCCGAACCCTTGTAATTACTCAGTTTAATACTATGCATGATGCATGTGGTATGGAATACTCTTGTTGGTCACCTGTCCTGGCTGTTACCCCCAGGAGCTGCAACCTTTTACTTCCTTGTGACCCTTCTTACTATCCAGCACCCCCAGCATGGCACACAAGACCCAGCAGTGGCCTTGGTCACTGTAGGAATAAGTATCAGCAAGAGCCTTTCTGCATCCCAGTCCCAGGCAGTAACTGTGAACATTAGGTGTTATCCCTGCCAGAGCACACACTGTCTCCAAAAACATGCTGCTGACTTCAGAAAGTGCAGCCTCCTAGAAGAGGCTGAACTGAAAGTAAAAATCACCGAACAGAATTGGTTTCATTTAGCTCAAACCAGGACACTTGGATACATTTCTAAAAGGCTCAAACACAAATTCTGGGCTCAACTCAAATGCCACTGGGGAGGCTCAGTGAACTACCCTAAGCAAAAGATCTGATAGTTGTGACCCCCTTTAGTCATGAAACCTATCTTCTGTTTAGCACAGAGAAAATGTAGACGTTGTTTTGGTATTAGTTATTGTGAAATTCAGGGCCTGGACACACAGAAGCGTGGATTTGACTAGTTATATGTTATCATAAAAGTCAAGGGTTAATTTGTTTCTTTGGAAACTTTAATATCTTAGGATTATTTAGGTTTAAATTAATTGGCTCTTTTTAATTGAATAGTATACAAATAAAGATTTTTTTTTTTGGCGTGTGTGTCTAGACTCTTTTCTCATAGCAATTTCAGCATTGTCCTCAAGACCATGCTCACAGGGTATGCAGGGATCAGACTACAAATACTGGTTCACTTGTGAAAGACCAGTGGGATCTGTGTGTTCACCCTGCCAGTCCAGATCTGCATTTCCTTACTATGGTTAATATTTCTTTCCCAAAGTGAGCTTCCAAAAGCCTCACCGAAAGTAGGCTAATGTGATGCAGGCTGTAGTGTGCTCTCGGCTGAGATCTGCAGAAGAAAGGCCAAATCGTATCTGTGCTCCCCAAGACATTCTCTGCCCTAATGGAGGTTGTAGAGGTGTGAATGTTGGTCTCTTCTCACGAGTTACAACCAATAAGACGAAAGGAAATAGCCTCAAGTTATACCAGATTGGAAAAAAAATCTACACTGAAATGGTTATCAAAGACTGCAACAGGCTGCCCAGGGAAGTGGTTGAATCCTTGAATGTGTTTAAAAGCTGTCTAGATATAGTGATCAGAGACATGGTTTAGAAGGGGGCTTGGCAGAGTTATATTATGGTTGGACTTGATGATCTTAAAGGTCTTTTCCAGCCATAATGACTCTGTAATTGAAAGACTGCAATAAAGTCTCCCTGGAGCCTTCTTTTCTCCAGACTGACCAAACTTAACACTCTCAGTCTTTCTTCACAGGAGAGGTATTCCAGCCCTCTGAACATTTTTGTTGCCTCCCTCTGGACCCACTCCAACAGGGCCATGTCTTTCCTGTGCTGAGGACTCCAGAGGTGGATGTGGTACTGCAGACGAGGTCTCACCAGAGCAGAGTAGAAGGGCAGAATCACCTCCCTCGACCTGCTGGCCACACGTTTTTTGATACACCCAACTCTCATGACAGTCTACATGTTTTGTTTGGCTTTTCATAGAATCATAAAATGGCCTAGGCTGGAAGGGACCTTAGAGAGCATTTTAATCCAGCCTCCCTGTCATGGGCAGGGATGCCTCTCAACTATATCAGGCAACACATGGGGACCGAATGGGGATCCAACCCGCGACCTTGGTGTTATCAGAACCACGGTCTAGCCGACTGAGCTAACCAGCTTTTACCTCATTTTAAACTGAACTGTTTGTTGCAGATTGTGTAGTATATATGTGGACATACATAAAATGTGTCTTACTTGGAAAGTGCCATTACCTGTTCAGCTAATGTTAATGTTTCTCTCCCTAAGTGAGCTTCTGAGTGCCTCACTGAAAGGAGGCTAGTATGGCACAGGCGGCAGTGTGCTCTCAGGTGAGGTCTGCAGAAGAAAAGGCAAAATCTTATCCATGTGCCCTAACACAAAGGGGAAAGACAGAAAAAAAAGATGTGGACTTAGGATACTTGTACACTGACTGCAGTTCCTTCCAATATCCTCTTTCTTCCATTTTCCATGGGGAGAAAATGATTTGGACGTTAGTGATCTAAGATATGGGGTCTCTGAGCCATTATCAGTATCTCTTGGAAGATCCCAGGGCTCTTCTTTTTTTGTAAATAAGTACAGCATAGTAACTAGATAGGAAACCAACCAAAACCAGTAGGCAGTCATCTGTGACGGAGAAAAGAGCTTCTGATTAGGAAACAAAAGCAGGCATAGCTGCTGACTGGTGAGATAATTCATCCTATATTTCTTTCTAGAATACAAAAAATGCTGAATATTTAAATGTTGACATTAAATAAATATCAAAGTAAAGCTGGCAAAAAAACTTGTTCGTGACTTCCTTTCGTCCTGTGGAGAAAGATGAAATCTTTCAGGCAAGCCCTTTCTGAGATCTCAGGTTTAGAGAGGTAAGATGTTGGCATTTTGTTCACAGCCAAATGAACTTAAAACACAATGCTTTTTAGGAAGACTATGCAGCTGTGATACCACTGAAATATTGCCTCAGGGAATGTAATTCTCTTTTGAAAAGTTAGGGAGTACTGCAGTACTTTCAGGTCTTTTAAACAAACGCAGTTCACCGTAAGATGGTGCAGTACAGGTCTTCTCCAGGATTTTTGACTCTGTGCAGTGATATTAAATATTGAACTTCTTCCTAAAAGTGAAGTTACTGGACATGGTGACTTTACTGTGGTTAATTTTCATTCACAAGGTGGATTGTTAAAATCTGATCTACTAAAACTATTTATTCTTCTAAAAATATTTGAAAATAAGAAGCATTATGCAAATAATGGAATAAAAGGAGTTCTCTACATAAATGTAAGAAAGAAGCAGATTAAATAGCCATTGATCTTAGGAACATCAATATATGCAAGAAAAACTGAGACAAATAAAACCAGGAAGTAAATAATGAACAATTAGGGAGGAAACCAAGGAAAATTATATGGAAATGCAGTAATTTTGTTGTTGTTTTGTATTACCTAAGATATCTTACTATTTACTGAAAGTAGTGTATGTGGATAGCATTTTAATAAAGATATTGTTCATTTTTACTTTTATGGAGAAATAGAGTAGAATTTTCCGTGTTTAAAAGCAACTGCCACTGATCTGTGCTTAAGGGATAGTAGTAGGTTTCTGAGCAATACGTGATGATGAGTGAGAAAGTACAAAGCCCTCATCATCAGGAGAACTCAGTAGAAGCTTTGACTGGGGTACAATTATATGAATTTTGACATCACCAGTCTAGAAAATGAATCTGACTTAGTTTTGGGAGTGTGTTGAGTCTTATATGGCTGCAATGACTAGTTAGAGCACAAGTCCCGCTGTAACACTGTCTGTAAGTTGTGTATTTCTACAGGAAAGATTTGTGCAAAATCACTGCAGTGGCAGGAGTTGTTCAGCACCTTCCCCCAGATCTCTCCAACAACAATGCCCCAACTGCACACATGTGGCTAAGGGCAGAAGTTGTTAGGAGCCTCATAATATGTGTGTGCCTTTTCGGTGAAGACCTGGCATCTGGGCTTTGTTAAATAGCTCATGTCCAGCTTTTGATCTACCAGTGCTCCCAAGTCATTTTTCTCAGGGCTGCTCTCTATCACATCATCCCCCAGTCTGTATTGATAACCAGGGTTGCCTCGACCCCAGAGAAGGGCCTTCCACAAGGCTTAATGTCTTGATGTGTTTTGCTAAGGCATCCAGCTTTATATCAATACTGGGTAATGATGGATTGAGGCTTGATATTTTCAAAGATGTTGATTAATATTTGTGGAGGTCATTAGAAGCATGATCATACGTCTGCAAATGTATCCTATTTAAGCATACAATATAATGTGCAATGCGAATAGCTGTGGGGCAGTGATGATTAAGCAGCATAGGATCTTTCTTCCAAATTGTATTCTGGTATTTATTATTTCTGGGACTGCAGTTCTCTTTCCTCAGTCTGATTCATTCTGAGTCATGCAAAACACATCCTCATTGAAATGGGGTACACAGCAGCAAGGGCTGTCATGCTTGTTCTGCACCATTAGGTAATTGTTTGAGTCTTTTCTAGTGAAGATGTCTTTTATGCAGGCAGTACAAAAAGACTAGGAGAATGTGGGTGTCTGGTGGGAGGATTCCAAGTTAAAGGAAAAATACCTATTAGAAAAACTAATACCGATTAGAACAGCTTGAGCTCGCTTATTACAAAATTGCCAATATTTCGATTTTGAAATAGTTTTACAAGGTAATTTGAGTTGTGGACATGATTGTTCATATTCAGAACTGGTCCATTTTAATTCAGTGAAAAATGACATGAAGATTCATCTATTTGGGGATAGGTTTGGGGCTCAGTTTTAATATCAGACCATTTCTTATGATAGACATTAGTGAAATGGTATTTAAAAATGTGTTTCAGAAATAAGAAAGTGGAATATTTAGTGATTTTTATAGGTTAACTCATCAGTCCTGAAAATAGTGCTGCAAATTCTATTGTTTCAATCCTTTGGATTCATTTGGTGAGAAGTTTGATAGGGCATATTCTGATTTACAAGCAAGGTAATCCTGCTTGTGTGAAAGGTAGAATTCAAAGCAGATGGCACTACGGCAAATATATTTTAAACTTATTTTCCCATCTAGTGACTAAAATTCAAAAGCTGTTTACTCAGAAACAGGCAGCCTACTCGTATGCTGCTTGGAGAGATATTAGGTTAAAGAAAACAGCCACCAAGTATAGCACATCAGAAATGACGTCTGTAAATGGAGGTATTTATGCGGGAATGAGGCACTTCCTTCCCCCGTGCTGTGAGCAAGTCAAGAAGGGTCATTATGGATAGCTGAAAAATCACCTCTTCCCTCATTTCACTCATGGGAGAAGAAGAAAACGTTTGGATAGTTGATTTGGAGTAAGAAGTAGAGGAAAACAAAATGACTGACATGAAATATGCTTTATTTTTAAAGCATTAGTTGGAGTACAATTGATTTTATTTGCTTTGCTACTGGCAGGGATTTATGTTAGATAGAAACTTGAACAGAACTGCCTGAACAACAGGAAGAGGACAGTGCTGTATAATGCAAAAAACCCTAGGAGACATCCCTATTAATGAAAATAGTAAAAAATTAATGAAAACATAATTAAAATATTTTAAATAAATTTCATGAAAATATTTAAAATAAATAATATTATTGATTTTTATTTCTTCAAAGTGCTCTGTAAAGATAAAATGTGTAAGTCAGTTGCTTCACATGTAATACATCTCTTACTTATTTTAAATCCCTTTTTGCTTTGGAATAGCTTCCACAGCTATGAGTTATGAGGGTGTCTTTTTAACTGTGTAGCTTTCAGTAAAATCTATTATCAGTTCTTTGTTTGAATTCAGTTCACATCGTCTTCTCATAGGCTATAAAGAGGCTCAATCTGTTCCAGAACAGTAATCACAGTCCATTAAACTCTGTTCCCTGTAGTCTTTGTTCCCAGTTACATTTGGTACTGTAATTGCGTGTGTGAGAGGGAGAAAAAAACCCAACAATTTTAAGCAGCTTTACAAAATGGTCATGAAGATTTACCAGTTGAGGTAAAACATTTGCTTGCCTTGCCTTTAGAGTAGTTATAATTTCATTGGAAAATGTGTTTGACTTGCCCAATTAAATAAACAGAAAAGTATCCCTCAGATACCCCACCCAACACAACCCCATCCTTGAGAAGTAAATTTTCACAAAACTGTTTCTGAAAGAAATATTTCTGTTTTAACTCCTTAGTGTTCTTGATCACAACTTAATCTGCACACCGTGATAAGAAGAGAGAAGAAAAAAAAGCCTCTTATATTAACTTCAGAGATAACAGAGTTCATGATCTAAAAGGTTGCCTCAGTAGACTGAAGGCCTGATATTTTTCTGCCAGATCAAACCTGGTTTGAACTGCTTTAACTCCACTGATTTCAGCAAGGCAGATTATAAATCTGATGTAAAATCATAAACTTACTGACAGATTTAAGTTAAATAATAAATATAATAACAAAGGATTTTCAATAAAAGCTGCAGCCCTACATGTATTTCAATGTGTTTTCGTGTAGAGGGATGAAGAGCCTCAAAAAAGGATGTCAACTGAGCAGCCTGTCTGATCACAGCAGTGAAGAGGGCAGCAGAAGTAGATTTCTAGTGTTTTCCCGTGCTCTTTCTACTGTTAACAATATTCTCAGAGTGATGGAGCACACTGTGGAGAGCTTCAGAGAAGCTAGATATTTTGCTTTTTGTTTAGCTATCTATCTAAGATAAATGTCTTCAAATGAATTGTACTGAAAGAATGTGTTTCATCAGAAATGTTGATCTGATTAGCATTTTAGCTCCAGTTCATTCATATATTTCACATGAAACATCAAGTTTAGTTTGGTGTCAATACGCTACTCACATACAGTTCAAATCTTTTTTCTGTAATAACACCAATGTTATTTGCAGTTAATGGGCTCCAGCCTAACAGTCTCAGAGCTATAATAATCTTCAAACCTTGCAGGGTATGGAAGTCTTTGGTCTTTTATGTAGGCTGCCTTTTCCACAACCCTTTGGTTGTGGAAAATTCATGCAGTGTTGTTACAGCCAGCTTTGATTTCTTCTCTCAGCCTTAAAGAGGAAATGCTTACTTTTTAATGGAAAAATAATTGCAGCAAGTTTCGAGAGAGAGCTCTGATGCTGAATCTTAAGATGCTGGTCAAGAGAGCACCCTGGGTGTCCTTTTCCTTCATTATTTTGCTGAGCTTCATAGAAGCATTAACCTCTTCCTTTCAAGGCACCAGAGAGTCTGTGAAATAAGTGTTGCAGTCCCTCTGAGGAGTATTGACTATTGAGAGCTCCCAAAGGTATTTATCAGAAAAACAAGCACAATCGAACTGCAGTTATTTATCTCTTCTTCCCCAAATAAATGCTTTACTGGTGTTTTCTAAAAAGAGTGAGTGCCTGTCAGTATCCTATTATCCCTGAGGAGCCATACAGAAATGTGCAGTGTGTATGCATGGAGGTGAGACAGACTGGTGAAGTAATAGATTTCCAGCATTCAACTCTTCATTCTATAACAAAAGAGAAAAATATATTTTATGAAAATATTTTGACAGTGTCCTTTTAAATGTAAGCTTTGATTTCAAAGCATTTAATTTGCAGCATGGTTTGACTGTGAAACAGACTTAGTAATTATCTGGTCTGTTCTTCCTATTTTGTATACAGATTTGCTTAATTGGAAATTGGATAGCAATCTGAAACCAACTATACTTGGTGTGTAATTGGGTGAAATGGAAAAGATCTAGAGTGAAAAAAATATGTGTGTTACACTGTGGATAGGTATACTCTGTTCTGCGACTCTCATTTACTGGTGCTGGGGTAGTCATTTATGAAAGCCAAGGTACATGTGGATTTAAATCCTCTTAGAAAATATGATTCACATAGATGTGTATTAGGGTAGTGAATAAGGGATTGGACATAGGCAGTCACCGAAAGATCACCTTAGTGTGCATTTGTGCATCTGAGTTAGTCTACTATAGATATGAAATATTTCATATTATTTTCTTGTACAATTAATGATGTTCAGTCCTGGACAATGAGGAAATTCTATGAGATATACATGTTATATAGATCAGCCATTTTGTCTGTGGAAATACATAATGCATGTAATATATTTGTAATGTATAATCCGTATTTATTCTCCATGTAACAGAACACTGGCAAAACATTGGGTTAAAATTAATTCTCAGGTAATTTTAATTGAAATGATCTTCTGAGTTTAGTTTGTATATGAACCTTCGATAACTATATATGTCTTAAATTTTCAGTTTTGTGTTTTGTCATTTCAGAGAAGAATTAAGAAAGACTATGCCATTTTGTGTGCGCCAAATAAATGGATTATGATAGGAACATCATAAAATATTCGATATATGGAGAACTGAGTCTAGGTCCTGTGAAAAAGTTCCAACTCATTTAGGGTTTTACTATGGTATCTGGGAGTGGTACTGTTACCTTTTACTAAAATTGCCCAGTATTACCTATGATGCTTATAATTGCCTCAAATTTCAATTTTCTGGTCTGAAGTTTTGTAGGTGGTTTACTTCAATATCATATTTATTTTCAGCCATTCCTAGGAATAAAGATAGAGAAAAAGTCCCCTTTTCCAGTGCTTAAAATAAGGGTAAATAAAATTTCTTCAATCTGATATTCTTACACGATTTTGGGAGGGTATTGAAATTTGCCATAGGAACAGCCTTGCAGTCAAGGAGACACATACTTTGTTCTTACAACATTGTTTATATAAGTCCATGAAGGATTCCAGTTTGCATATGCACAAGTCCTTTAGTATGGATCAACTCAAATTGCAAATCCTGTTTTGTCACGGCATGCTTCAGTGCCACACTGCTCGTAGTGCTGACAAGGGCAAGCATAACACTTTTAGGCAGAGTATTTACGTCTGTTGCAGTGTTTCTCTGATGCTTTTGTCTGCCCTGCAGCAGGTTGTGTCTGGGCATTGGAACTGGTGTTCCTCAAGTCTTCCTTATCTTGGTGTTGACATCCACGCTATATAGAGGAATGCTTCAGTCTGACAAGTTCCTAAGGGAAAAGAAACCAAAGGCTTTTTTTTTTGTGGATGTAAAGGCAGTACCTCACACCTGGGACTTCATTCCACTGCCCTCAGTGAGGTGAGCAGGGAAGGCCTGGACATGATAGCCACTTTCAACCAAGAGATAATCGGGCAAAGGCATAGTGAGAGGCACAGCCAAAGTCAAGCTACTAAGTTAGTGAGCTGATCAGGATCAGGTCCAATGATGGTAACCACAATCTGATACAGTCCAGTGATCACCAGGAAGGTTTGTGAAGATGAGGGAAGTTCTAGGTCAAGCTGGGAAATCAGTCTGCATCAGCGCAGTCAGAAAGGATGGAAAGAGATTTAATTATGGAGACTGAGGGCATAGAAAAGAAGCAACTAGAAATGACATTGCACTCTGGGGCTTAGGTGAAGCTGAAAAAAATCTGTCTGGATAGGAAGACTTGTTCTGGGAGGAGAATCCTGAGGACCAAACACATTAAACAAAGAGAATAAGAACCAGGCTGGATATCATGAACTGGGACTGGGGCAAGGACTTGTTCAAGGGAACAATGCAAGAGGTGTAAATTTAGAGGAGCAGATTGAAAAATATACATCCATTGAAGATCATGTCTACCTTGTGAAATAGTAGTGAAAGATCCAGTTCCTGTGCTCTCAGGAAATAGCTGTAAAACACACTGAGACACTTAACAGAATGACTGCCTTTCTAAAGTTACCCTTTTTTAAGTGGTACAGGCATAGGTCATAGAGGAGTCACTAAAATAGTGTATGGGGGATTCTTGATTTTAATTTTTCTTTCATTAAAACTTAGTTTGTATACTATTTTGATTTATTGTGTATTATTGTGTATTATTTTCTTTAATAAAATCTCACAAAGGTACAAAAATTTCAAAAAAAACCCCCAAAACAGGAAGACTGCTAGCAGATAATCTGTACTGCTGTCTTTAATTACAGGCTCACCTTCTGTTTTTTCCAGATATTGTTTTACAGATGGAGACCTAGAATTTGGAGGATCCTGCTTAATTTATTGCATGGATTGAATACTTCACAGTAAATGTGGAATGAGATTATAGAAAGGGAGTGGGATGTAATGGAAATGAAATTTACAGAGTTTAGGTCAGTTGTGTGAACACTGGCATTTTTCATACTGTGAAGTTTGGCAATTTAGCCAGTTCTGAAGAACATGGAAGTTCTCCAGACCCTGTGTCATATGACAGCCTTATGCAGGTGTCTAGCATAGTGCTAGACATCTATCTTTAGACACCTGAACTGAGACCCTAATTTAGTAGGGTATTGAAATGAAGCGCTTAGGTATTAAAGTAATGTCTACACTAGACAAAAAGTCCGGAGATAGTTAGTACTGGTTTGGACATCAGAGAAAGGCTGGAGAAGAATGGTGTACATTAGTTTTAAAGGCTTGCACCAGACAGTGGAGATAAAGCCAAATACATGGTTGCTAAATGAATATAAACCATTTAGTGTGGAATGGGTTAAGTAGTCCATATGAGAAGCAGGAGAAAAGGGATGTAATTTCATACAAATGATAAGATCAAGTTTGCCTAAGTACCACAGATCTTCATTACAGTTCTTTGCTTCAGAGCCTTTTACTCTCTTAACAGATTTTGTGTAGAAGCATGCAACAGAAAATAGTGAGAAAATTTTGATTTTTCTCTGTTCACAATGAATTAATAACGGAGCTAAGTACCTCACTTCTGGTGTGATGGAAGTTGATGCTGCTGG
This sequence comes from Apaloderma vittatum, assembly GCF_000703405.1. Taxonomy (NCBI): domain Eukaryota; kingdom Metazoa; phylum Chordata; class Aves; order Trogoniformes; family Trogonidae; genus Apaloderma; species Apaloderma vittatum. Next base: position 65,829 of record NW_009735709.1, on the reverse strand, counting down.
TTCAATTCTGTGTGGTGAAGAAAACTCCTACAATATAGTCTTCAAAAGAGTACACATTAGTATCACAAACCCTCTGACAGTTACTGTAAATATAAAACAATGTAAATCATACAGATAAAAACATAGAGTCATTTAAGATTAGGAGATACTACGGGTGTATAATAGTTGAACTATGCTGTATGGTGAAGAAATTCCAGCATACGTATGTTCAAGGTTGAGCTTTTACTTTACAATTACTGACTCAGGTAGTCAGCTCTCCTGTTTGTATTCTGAACACCTGGTGAACGGTAACTTCATGTGACATTTATTCTCTGTGTCTCAACTCTCAGGCCACCCAATTCCGCATTTACTTTGTGGTCCATCTGAGGAAGTACTGGACCATTCATAGCTGCAATAACTGCTGTGAATCTGCTGTTGAGAGATGGAAAACATGGCAGTACTGAGGATATAGCTTTCCAGACATGTACTTTTCACATTAAGACTCTCAAATGCCCTCTTATGTTCCTCTACATTAAGGATAAAGCCCTAAGAAAAATTATGCCAACTTTAAAGTGAATAAAGATATCCCTTAAAGTATGAAATCTCCACATATCTGCTATCCCTTAAACTATGAAATCTCCACATATCTGCTACTTAAGCATTCAGTGTGTTCTTTGCTTCTTTGCTTGTGCATACCCAAAGTCTGATCCATAAAATGTGTCAGAAGCAGCAGTTTTGTTTTCATTTGCAGTATAACATCAGTACTTTGGAGCTGTAAAGATAAAGATGATTGGGTATAAATTGCAAATAAAATGTTAATTTGAGCCTCCAATCCTTCCTTCCTTTCTCTCTCTCCATTCCCCTTTGTGTATCTCACTTAGTTTAGGTTGGAAATCAAAAGAAGGGACCAGAATGCTAAAAGCTTTTCTCCCAGCAGTATGTGTATATACTTCTGTATGTTATGAAAGCCTGCACTGATTGCAGCAGCAGGAGATAGCTTCAGGGAACAAAAGCTGTTTTGTCTTTCTGCCATTTCCTGTTCAGAAATTCATCTTGCATGTGTGTGTGTGCAAACATACACACACACACACAGAGACACACACACACACACACACACAGACATATCCATACACCTTGAAACATAATGGGGGCTGGAATTCACTTTATCAATGTGTTCCCCATAGCTCTCTGGGAACTTATCTCAGTTGCAATACACAATCTTTCTTGCTCTTGCAACTTTTATTTTTAGTACTCCATTGATTTTGTGCTTCAGTAAACATAAAAAATAATTTTTACCTAGAACATCCTATATTCTAACACAGTAAATCATTGGTCCTTCGCAGAGAGAAGGAGCTGTATATGTTCCTTCTTTTTCAATATGTTCCTTTCTTTTTCCTTTCTTTTTCAAAGGTGTATGATGGAATTTTCTGTTTGACAACCCAGACTGAGAAAGTTGAGATAGAAGTGCCAGCTGGAGAAGAATATCAAAATAAGAATTTAGAGATGTGAGTTATATCATTTGTGGCAGTGTCTGAGTCAAGTGACAATTAAAAAAATTCGATCCTGAAAGGCTGTATATAAAAGATTGCAAGCATGCCATTTATGCCATGAAACTACATACATTTTAAACTGCTTTTAAACCTGTGCTTCTTAAGTTATTGTAATGGTGGAAAATGTAATGTTAGAATCTTTTTTCCATAATCACTATGGAAGACTACATTTTCAACCTGCACTGGAGAACAGTACCAATGCATTTAGAATCTTCTTCCTTTATAGGTACAGGATTGGTTGAAATACAAAAGTCACAGCCAGGATTTAAGAAAAATAGCCAGTAGTAACTGAAGGACCTTGCCACCCAAACTCTGAGTAGGATAATAATGTTGGTTTACTTTTTGTTTCTCAATACCGGCATAAGTGATCCTTTTATGGAAAACCGTCAGCATTTCTACTTCCACAAAGACATCTGAGAGATACTTCTTAAATCCCTGAACTGTAGTAGCTAGTACTTCTTATGTGTTTCTTCTGTGACTGAAATTCTGACATTCATGATGTAGAGGAAGAGGTGAAAAGGAAAAAAAATGTAGAAGATACACCAAAGGAATCTTCTTTCATAGAAGAAAGGTGTGCTAAAATTGCAGTATCCAAGGTGCTGCTGCTGCTTTTAGCCTTTCATGGGGTATTTCTCATGTTTGAAATCCATGCACAAACTGATTTATACTGTGTGAAATGTAGTCCTGTCACGAAGCTATGTTTTTCTAACAGAAGGGAAATGATAACAGAACATTAACTAAACAAAACCCTAGTATTAGTTTTGAGAAATTAAGATTTGAAGTAAGGTGGTGTAGGAATTAACTGTTAGTTTCCATTTGTTTCTTTGATGAAGTTGTCAGCCACTCTTCAGTCAAATTGACATTACAACCCAGTGTCTAATATCTTTCCTGTAAACAGCTGCTGGAAACAGAATTTCTTCTTGAGGCTCAGTTGTCTTTTCAAAACTGGCTTTGTCAGCTTCTGCAGTGTATGAAGCCATTTAAGTGATGATTTCTTGGCTCAAACATTTAAATGAATTATAAAATGAATGTTTAGGAAGATTTTTGTTTATTTTCTAACATGCTCACATATGCCTGGCTGTGACCAGCCTTCCATCTGATGAGGATTTGAATGCACAAAATTTAAAGAAGAACACACTGAGGTTCTGCCCTTGCAGAAACACATCTTATGCTATGTGTATCAGGTTAATCTCTAACTCCACTTTAACCACCTACTTTAAATGGAAATTTACAAAAACGATAATAATGCAAATTATTTGTATCACTAACTGAAAAAAATTTGAACAAACTCTTATGTCATGCTGAGGACAGTTTAACTTAAACGTATGCTTACAGGACTCAGGACTTTGCTTACAGGGATCACATTTACTCATGTACTTAAAGATGTCCCGTCATTGGAATCTTCGTTAGATTTTTGTCATGTTGACCTTTTTCCAACAACTCGTTTATTTAGTTTTGTCTTGTATTTAAAACAAAGCAGGCCAGGTTAGAATTCCTTGCCAGTGTGCGCCTCTAATTAATAAGTCGGGTGATAAATGGGCTATTTTGAAATGACTTGTGAAAGGCAGTATGAAGCTTTAGGAATAAAGATGTAGGAAGTGAAAATAAAACATAATACTGTCTGATACTAGAATTCTGGGAGTATAGGCATAACTGGAGAGTTACCAGATTGGAAGTAGGATTAAGATATGTTTGTAATTTCTAGAGTTGAGACGCACATTAAATTTTGCAGCTTACAGCGTACCTTAAAGAGAATTACTTTTCCATAGTATTTTGAGGTACAATAGTAAAAATGTTGGTAGCCCACTATAATTATAACTAGCAGAAAAAAAAAACATGTATAAGTGTGATTTTCTCTGTGTTTGGGAGCATGTGGTTGTCTGTGAGGGAAATACTTCCACAGGAGAGATGGCAATTTCTTTGCTGTAATGATCTTATATATGAATGTACCGAATTCAGGGTAGCAATATTCAGGCCAATGGAATAATGGGATCTGTAAGCAGAAAGTCATTGGAAACTGTGTGCACATATACACTTTGTGTATATGTGCAAAGCTGTGATTCAATGTCAAATATTGTAGAAGTCTTCTGGCAGTTCTAAAGCTGGGGTATCTTGGTTTTACTGAAAGAGAAAATAGAGAATGTTCTGGTATTGGCAACAATGGAGGTCATTTTAGAGAATTTATTTGTTATCAAATGATATGAGCTTCAACAAGGCCAAGTGCCAGGTCCTGCACTTGGAGCACAGCAATGCCCTGCAATGCTACAGGCTTGGGGAAGTGCAAATGGAAAGGTGTCTGGCAGAAAGACACCTGAGGATTCGAATAGACAACTGTCTGAATATGAGCCAGCAGTGTGCCCAGGTGGCAAAGAAAGCCAATGGTATCCTGGCTTGTATTAGAAAGAGGGTGACCAGCAGGGGTGGGGATGTGATTGACCTCCCTGTACTCGGTACTGGTGAGGCCACACCTTGAGTATTGTGTTCAGTTTTGGGCACCTCAATATGAGAGAGATATCAAGGTGCTAGATCGAGTGCAGAGGAGGGCAACGAAGGTGGTGAAGGGTCTGGAGAATAAATCTTATGAAGTGTGACTGAAGGAGCTGAGGCTGTTTAGTTTGAAGAGGAGAAGGCAAAGGGCCTCATCACTCCCTACAACTACCTGAAAGGGCATTGTAGAGAGGTTGGTACTGGTCTCTTCTCATGAGTAATTAGCCATAGAACAAGAGGGAATGGCTTCAAACTGCAACAGAGTAGGTTTAGAGGGGACATTAGGAAAAAAAATGTCACAGGAAGAGTAGTCAGACATTGGAATAGGCTGCCCAGGGAGGTGGTTGGGTCACCATCCCTGGATGTGTTTAAATGTTGTTTACGTGTGGTATTGGAGGATATGGTTTAGGGGTGACCTTTGTAGAGTAGGATTAGTGGTTAGACTCGATGATCCCAAGGTCTTTTCTATGATTCTATGATTCTATGATTCTATGATTCTATGATTCTATGATTCTATGATTCTATGATTCTATGATTCTATGATTCTATGATTCTATGATTCTATGATTCTATGATTCTATGATTCTATGATTCTATGATTCTATGATTCTATGATTCTATGATTCTGTCTATGCTAGGTAAAACTTTGTCCTTACTGAAGGTACAGAGGTTTGCACAGGACTTTGTATTGGGTTTACATGGCCAGATTTCGGTAGCTGGGGTTTCTGTAGGGGCGGCTTCTGTGAGAAGCTGCTAGAAGCTTCCCTTACGCCTCATAGAGCCAGTGCCAGCTGGCTCCAAAGACTGACCCGCTGCTGGCCAAGGCTGAGCCTATCAGTGATGAATGCCTCTATGATAACACATTTAAGAAGCAAGGAAAAAAGAACTATGTCAAAACAATCTGCAGAGAGGGAGAAGGAGAGAGAGAGAAAGGAGTAAGAATATGTGCAGACACCGAGGTCAATGAAGAAGTTGGGGGAGAATGTGCCCTAGGCACCAGAGCAGGGATTCCCTTGAGCTGTGGTGAAGGCCATGGTGAGGCAGGGTGTCCTCCTGCAGCCCATGGGTGTGATGGGGTGCAGATGTCCACTGGTGGCCCATGGGAGACCCCACTGAAGGAGGCTGTAACCCTGTGAGAAGACCACACTGGAGCAGGCTCCTGGCAGGACCTGTAGCCATGGAGTGAGAGGAGCCCACACTGGAGCCGGTTGCTGGCACACCGCCCAGGTTGGCTGTCCACCAACACCCCCGGGTCCTTTTCCACTGGGCAGCTTTCCAGCTGTGCTGCCCCAAACCTGTAGCACTGCCTGTGGCTGTTGCGACCCAGCAGGACCCAGCACTTGGCCTTGTTGAACCTCGTACAGTTGGCCTCAACCCATCAATTCAGCATTGCCAGATCCCTCTGTAGAGCCTTCCTGCCCTCCAGAAGGTCAACACTCCAGCCCAGCTTGGTTTCTTCTGGAAACTCACTGCGGGTGCTCAAGCAAGAGCAGCTGACACAGCTTGGGTGCTGCTGCAAGAAACTGCGGGCAGTTAAACTTCACCCAAGAGTGCACAAATGCTGCATGAGTGCACAAATGTTGCATGTTTGAAAGTGCTCTAGATCCTGCTGCAGTGACTGAAGTTCTTGAAAGTCAGTATTATTTTTAAAATGTTTGAATAGTTGAATGACAAAGTAGATTCATGTATTCACATTGTCTGTCTGCTTGTCTGACTGTCTTTCAAAAGTACCTGGTCTGGTACATACTCTTCCCTTCATACATTGCTCTGCTTTGAGTCATTTGAGTGTCAGCCTCTACTGCCTCTGCTTGAGTCAAATACATGATTTTTCCCTTCTTAGGCCAGGCTCTGTTCTCATGGCTAGTATACTAGACTAATCCAACAGGTCTGCTTTTTGCTTTTTCCATCATATTTTTAAGTCTGTGACAACTAATGAATGTAATGACTAGTCTTTAAAAAACCCCCAAATCCTATTTAATGTTTGTTAGGGTGTGGGGTGAGAGAAAAAACTATTTATAACAATGGTCTGTCTCCATTCTGTCTTAGCATTGCAAATAACCTTTGGCCAGTCTTCTTCAGTCATACCTGCAGAAGCAGGTATTGTATTAATCAAAAAAGTTTTCATCCTCTAGCTCTAATTCGGTTAGTATTCCTTTGTCCTTGCTAGGTCTCACATTTTTGTTCTTCTGGAGCCAGCCACTCCTGTAAAGTCAACAGAAGGTCAAGGCAGAAGCCACCTACTGTCCTGTTGTTCTGTAAACCCATCAGGTGTCAACCACAGAGGGTTACCTTGGCCTGATATTTCTTTCCTGTGTATTTCTATTCTTATACTAATAATATCAGAATAAATACCCCAGGAGCCAAAGTAGCATATTGTCAATTGTAATGGACTAGCCCTGTATCTATCTTCTTTCTCCTCTATCTTTTGTTTGCTCTTCTCTTTCCTTTGCTGCTATTTCTCTACCCCTTCCCGTCAGGTTAGTTTTTGATTAGTTTTCATGAGTAAACAGTAAATCCCCTCTAATTATTCAGCCACACTGCTATAACTTATTTTTTATCTTCCAGGTAATGTAGCCAAGTTGGACTTAATTCAGCTTGTGTTGTCAGGTAATAGGCAAGTAAATATTTTTCCATATGTTACTTAATTTGAGACTGGAAATAATGTTAGTGGGTGTTAGTTTTATGCTATATCTCCCAGCTTTCTCTCACCCATGAATTTCAGGACCTCTTCTAACAATACTTCTTTCTACTCCATCATTTCCAATATATTCTCGGGTACACACTTGAGAAGAAAAATCCCTCTTCTGACTAGACTCATTAAAAAATCTGTGAATATCAGTCATGTTGCTTTAATTTCTTCACTTTGATTTTCTTATTTTTAATAGTCTAATTCGCTAGTCATGTTCAGATAGAACACAAATAACATAGAGTTCATCTTTGCAGTAGTGTTGGTCTTCTACAGGCTTAATTTTGTGTTTGGACACAAGGTAGACGGTAAGTGCTGTTGTTAAGGTCACCTGTTATGGAGCATTTGTATATATTCTAAAACTGTAGGCAACTTGTTAAAATTGGTTATAATTCTACTATAGTAAATTCAAAATATACTTTATGGTGTTACCTGCGTAATAAATATTCCTCGTACATTTTGTGTTTATTTTTCAAAATTATTTGCTTCAGATATGCATCTTTCACTTTCTTCACTTTTTTGTTTTTAAGGGTTGCTAATACAAAAAGTGTTGTTTGTGAAGTCATTCCAGGTTCAAAAAAAACAACTCAGTGACACTGGAAAAAGCAGATGCGAAAACTCAAGTGAGAGAATCTGTTATCTACACAAAAGCCTGAACAAGACCAAAAAAGAAATGTGGTCTTTATTAGTCCAGAGAGTGCTCATCTTGTATGAGTGATTACTTCATGCAAGCTTTCATTCTGTCGTATATCTAGGTTAGGATGTAGTTCTTTTTTGTCCCCCATGGCTCATTTTCTCTATACATGTTAGGAGAGAAAAGACTGTTTGGTGATAACTGTAAAAGGGATGAGACTGTTTTAAAAAGTGCTAAAGGATTAACTAGTCTCCTTACTGTATTCTGGCCATGTAGAACTCCTGTTCTTTATTTTTGATAGTACCTATATGTCTTTCATGACATGCACTTCAGGTGTTTTCCATTTTTTTTGGCTCTGCAAAAATATGCAGCTTAGAGATTTTTGCTTACTTTCTGTATGGTGGGATATGTTGTCCTCTTTTAACTTTCTAAATTAAAAAATATTCAGAAAATCTAAGTATATTCCTCATGAGAGGAACAAGTGCCTGCCTGTGTCCTCACTTCATCATAATCCTAACTCTTCATTTTCTTTTCATAGCGTCAAATGGCCAAAAAAGAGTTTTGCCTGGTGATTGTAAAGCTGGGATCCATTAGAAAGACAATCTTTACAAAAAATGTGACTAGAAAAAATGAATAAGATCACCTGTTGGAGCAAGTCCAGAGGAAGGCCACAATGATTGGGTGGTTGGAGCACCTCCCCTATGAGGACAGGCTGAGAGAGGTGGGGTTGTTCAGCCTGGAGAAGGCTCTGGAGAGACCTTATAGTGGTCTTTCAGTACTTGAAGGGGGGCTACTGGAAAGCTGGGAATGGACTGTGTACAAGGATGTGAAGCAATAGGATAAAGACAATGGTTTCAAACTAGAAGAGGGTAGATTAGACATTAGAAAAATCTCTTCGCTATGAGAGTGCTGAGACTCTGGAACAAATTGCCCAGGGAAGCTGTAGATGCTTCAGTCCTGGAAGCTTTGAACATCAGGCTGGATGAGGCTTTGAGCAACCCAGTCTAGTGGGAGGTGTCCCTGCCCATGGCAAGGTGGTTGGAACTAGATGATCTTTAAGATTCCTTCCAACACAAACCATTCTATGACTCTGCGATTCTGTGATTCTATGATTGCTTGTTGGGATATTTTGTTTTATTTTTTTTCTCCAGTTCACCACCTGGGTTAATAACTTAGAATGTAAGACTGACTCTGCAACAGCTGCTACTGATGCACACCACTAGTTCATCTCTAATTTGAATAAAAGTCTTTGTCAGCAGCAGTAAATCTGAAAGAACTTAAAAAATAATATTGAGAGCACAGAAGAAATGTATTTCCTGCCTTTTGCTCTTGCTCTGGCTGTTGTTTAAGGTTCTTTGTACACCATCTGAATTCCTCCACTGTTTGAAGAAATAGTTGAAAAAAATATTCTACCAGTCATTCAATTGCAACAGCTGTTAGCCAGATGTTTTCTACTGGGGATGCATCTCTGCTGCATTATGAGTTAGCATTGTGCGATTCATTTGTAATAAAACATCAAGTATAGTGTTTTTTATTTTAAAGCTATTTTGATTCTTAGGAGGAAGTGATTCTGTGACTCCATTTAACTTGGCAACTTACTGGTGATGTAATAACACCAAGCACACTAACCATTTGTTTATCATAATGGAGCTGTTAACAGGTCTTGGCTGAACCCTCAGAAGAGTTTCCTTAGATGCTCCCTGTCACAATTTAATTAGCAAAAAATGCACATGCCTAGGTTTAAGGCAACATTTGGCACACTCTTCCAGTTGTATGTATTTGTGCTGTGGAGCATAATTTTGGCTTCTTCAGAATTACCTGTAAAATTAATCTTGCAAAGGATACAGGAGCTGATCATGAGTTTTGCTTATAATGGATTCCACTGCATGGGCTGTGTCCCACTTTGTGACTGTGTCATATGCATGTCATATGTACTTAATGACTGTAACAAGGAATTGACCATGAAGCACCAGCACTAATGAGAAGGGGGGAAACTACTGTTGCAGTACATGGAAGATGCCAATAGTTTATTTCCTTTCAAGTCACAGAAATCACACTGAAACTTAGATAGGTGAGAACGGATTTTTTTGTGCATGATGAACTGGCAGTTTCTATTATTTTGTAAGTCATTTTTACTCCTCTTCCGGAATCTCTGGTCAATGGTTTGTCATTTATTTGCATGTTTTCCTTTGAACATGCAGCCATGCTTGATTCCAATGCCTTTCCTTTACATTCTTCACTTCCTGAGATCTAGCCCTTTTCTTTGTAAGAAAAAACACGCCATCATTCGTTTAATGCCATTCACCTTCCCTTACTTGTCAAGGGCTCAAGCAAAATTTTGAGACAACTCTGGCTTTGATGACAAGGGTCATTATTAAAGTGACTGTAGTTGTTCACCATCATGATTTGTGATGACTAGTTCCATTAAAGCGTTGCAAGTAAGCCAGGTATTTCTCAGATCTACTTCTAGTGATTAACCTTGTGTGAACCATTTTTAGGTTTTTAGTATGCCAGATGAAGCATGGAGTATTAGTATATGTAAATGAAGCATTCTGCTAATTCCAGAAACACATAATCACTAACAAATAGGTAAAACTAATTAATTAGCTATTAGCAATTAATTCAGAAACCTAGAGTAGAGTAATGCTTCCTTATATAGCTGAACTTCCCCTCCCTTCAAATCCTCATGGCTTGATCTGTTGTCCCCAGAAGATTCGTTTGCTACAGTAATCCCAAAATTCTTGACAACCAGATTTCAATTGTTTTCAGACTATATAATTTGAAATGGGATATGGGTGCAAGAAAATGTCTATTCCCTATGTCCAGCCTAAGAAGCTGATCAGTATTGTGTACAGTCCTGGAAAGCAAGTTTTCTTGCTATCTGAGAAGAAAATGAATTTCCTCTGCAAACACTATTTTGTGTTGGAGTAAATATAGATTCTGTTGCTACTCTAAATAGATCCCCCACTCCTGGCCTTTCTCCAACTCCTCCCTTAGTGACGTTTACAGACTCTGAATTTTGTACGGGTTCTGTAGATCTTAACACAAAACCAGGTGGGAAATATCTCTGTTTCTGCAGTTGAGGAAGGGTAAGATTTTCCCCATTGGACAAACTTTCATGAATGCTGTAATAAGGAAAAGAAAATAAGCCCTGAAGAGTTTTTCTGCAGTCAGAGGAGGAAAAGAAAATGGATGAAAATGGAGAATAAAGTCCATATTCTAAAAATAAGGAAACATGGATGTTCTCTTTTCTGTATTCTTTCTTCCTGTTGTTTTGTGATTTTACCAGAATACTGAAGAAAGTGTGTGCCTTCTCCTTCAATTACCCAACTATTAAATTGGCTGGTTTTATATCTTTTTATTCTTTTTGGTCTATGACAAGAGAAATCCACCCAGGAAAACAGAGCAAAAAGACAACACAGTCAAATGAAATGTTTTTACAAAATTTCAAATTCTGCTTTACAGTATCTGTTTGCTGCTGACAGTGAGAAACATGCTGCCTGAGTACACATTCAAGTATTTGTGTCATCAATGCAGTGGAGGAATCAGTTTTTTCTACCCCAGACACACTGCTAAAAATGTAGCAATATCAGCTTTCAAGCTTTCCTTTCTTTGTTGTTGTTGGATTTGGGGTTTTTTTTTAAGATTTTGAAAGTAAATGTCACCTAATCTCATTGCCCTTTTAGACATAAAGTTTAAAAAGAAGTTGATGAAGTTGTCATAGAAGTTAGTGGTGGAATTCTTACTGACTGCAATTAGGCCTTCATTCTGTCATGTATTCAGAAAGCCACCAAGGATGGACCTTTGGGAAAGTGTGATGCTGTCATTTGTTAGAAGCCCAGAAAAAGTAATCATAGGCCTTAGTCCTGTAATTTACTGTGTATAGACTGAAGGTTACATCCATGCAGAGCCTTGGTGAGGTTAATGGTGTTTCATGCTGGCACAACAGTCTGCCCATCTGCTACAGTTACAGAGTCGAGATGATGACTTCTAAATTACAACATCGATGGCCGAAACTGAAATGCTAATTCTGCTGCTGAAACTGCAAGGGAACTCAGCCTCATCTTTACTCGGAGAGCCACAAAAGAGATACTAGTCCAGCATCGAGTTTGTAGTGATATTTTAGAGGTAAGTGGCTGTATTCCTGGAAGTATTCCCACTGCACTATGTGAATACTCTGAAACACCCTAATATTTCAAACTTACTGTAGTTATTTAACCTAATCAGTGTATGTAGGATATAATTGCTCTCTGTACTGTAGGAGGTAACACAAGAAAGAAATGGCATAATTCTGCATGTCTCTGTTCTGTAGTGACAGACTGTCATTCCCTGCACGCTGCTAGAGATTATGAATAGACAATGTATGTAGGCTGAACATAGTTGCTTGGTGACTATCTTTTTTTTATTTCTTAAATGTAATTGCCTCTCTTCAGAAAAACATCGATTAGTTTAATTTCTTTTCACGTTGAAGCAATAAATTTGCCTTTAAATCTTCTGAGAATCTCAATAAATACTTCTGAGAATCTCAATAAATCAAGTTTGTTGTTGAATATTATTATGACTCCAAAGCCACAGACAGATTTGCACCCTACTGTAATGTTAGGAAAGACACCAGAGTAGAAAACTTGGAAATAAACTTTGAAACCTGTGAGAAAAAGCTGCTTAAGTTGATGAAGAATATGTTAAAAGCCCTAAGATAAGCACTTCCAAAGTACAGATTCATTTGGTTATGAAACTTATTGGGTCCTATACGTGGAACATATGGGAGTAAACTCTGGGACACGAAGCACAATAAATTTAAGAGAATGCGGAAAACGGACTTCCGGAAAACTCTGCCAGTTTGCATCAGCTGAGGACTCTGAATATTTTCAGAACATTCTTGATGATGTGAAAATCAGCAGGTATTATTGATATTGTTCAAACAAACTTTCTACATAAATTTTTGCTAAATAAGCAGTAGCTAGAAATACAGTCCTAAAAATTAAAAAATGCACTCTTACAAAAGCCTAGAGAAATCCCTAGCACAAACATCTGTTCCAATGACTTGTTTGAAGGATTCATATGTTTAACAGAAAGAATCCTTTCTTTGTGCTAGATAGCTTCATCGTAGTGTGGACTGTGGAGTTTATAACATCTCACTGATCACCAGAGGAGCACTGTGAATAAAAATAAGACTGTGTCAGAGACTGATAAATTGTTGTGCTGCTCTTTGCTTCTGGCTACTTACAGTTTCAGTATTTCTCTTTCAACAGTTATGTTGTGACACAATATATTACCTTACTGTTCCCTGATGTTAAGTGCTTCTACAAACTGATCAGATTATTAAATCTTAAAAGATGGTGAAACTTTATGTCACCCCACAATCCAGTTTTTCATACAGTTGTTATTTATTTTTATTACCATTGTGCCTAGGAGTTCACCATTAAGGATTGCAAAAATGAGCATTCTGAAAAAAGGCAGAAGTCATTCCTAATATTTCAGTATTGCTCATGACATGTCAATGAGTGTCCAGATTTCAAAAGATTTCTACAAGAAGTTAATTATATTTCAGATTGTTCTTTTTCTATAGGAATAAACCAAGGAACATATGGGGGCCTGATTAGGAGGCATAGAAAAATATTATCTGGAAATGGCTATATATGCTTATGCCATGTGTCGAGTAAAGTTAAGAGGTCTTTCTGAAACGCGCTACTAGGTTGAGGGCTTTTGCGAAAATGTTCTTAGGTCATTCAGATCAGTATACTCCAGACGTGCATCTGTAGCTAATCCACTCTTTCTGGCATAGTATGCATTGTGTGGCAGTAAAGAGTATTTAAAACCAGGTGTATTGAAGATTTAAAATTTCTAAACTGCAAAGTCATATATTGGTGCTTATTGCAAAGTGCATACAAGTTCTGCAGAATATGCCTCAAAACATTTTGTATTATCTCTAGAGGATTCTCCAGCTCTTCTCACAGAGATCACTTGGTTGGACTTTGCAATTCTAGTAAGACACAGTGTTGATTATGAAAATGGGGATGAAAACGGACCTCAGCATTGTGTTAAATATGACAGCTATTGCCTAAAATTTCCCTATTAAAGTGGTATCAGCATATAGAATCACAGAATCATCAAAGTTGGAAAAGATCTCTAAGATCAGCAAGTCCAACCATCAACCCAACATCACCATGATGACTAAATCATTTCCTGAAATACCATGTCTACTCATTTTTTGAACACCTCCAGAGATGGTGACTCCACCACTTCCCTGGGCAACCTGCGGCAATGTCTCACCACTCTTTCAGTAAATAATTTTTCCTAATACCCAATCTAAACCTCCTCTGGTGCAACTTGAACCAATTTTCTTTCATCCTATCTCTAGTTACTTGGGAGAAGAGACCAATCCCCACCTCACTACAGTCTCTTTTCAGGTAGCTGTAGAGATCAGTAAGGTCTCCTCTGAGTGTCTTTTTCTCCAGGTTAAACAATCCCGATTTTCTAAGCCGTTCCTCGTAAGACATGTTCTCCAGATACTTCGCCAGCTTCATTGCCCTTCTCTGGACCCAATCTAACACCTCAATGTCTTTCCTGGAGTGAGGGGGGCCCCCAAGATGTGGTGCTTAGGGACATAGCTTAGTGGTGAACTTGGTAGTGTTGGATTGAGTGGATTCAATGGTCTTAAAAGGCCTTAACCAACCTTCATGATTTTATGCTTCTATGTTAAAAGGATAGCTGAGACACTACTTATTGTAACATTCATAGCCATGGTACAGGAGCGTTTATCTTAATATCCATTTAAATTCCCTACTATAGTTTTCTTAGGAGGATGAATCTCAGAAGTTTGTTATTCAGCTTTCATGAACAAGAAAGGCATCCATCATTTGAGAATTCTGCCTGTTTCCTCATCAGGTTCATTTTGGTTAGGCTGTCTTTATAGCTACAAGGATAAGTTTGCATGCCTGTGCTTGAAAAGGGAAAAAAATTATCTCTGAAACCTACACTGTAAAACATTGCTGAGAGCCTGGACTATAAAATATTGCTGAACTGATTGTTAGAAATTTTGAAAGAAATCACTTCCCCTCAACAATTACTTTTTGCTTGCAAAAGTTTTTTATAGAGACAGATTGTAATGTGTTTGGGTTTTCTTTTCAATATGTTTTATGTCATTCAGGATCATTTATGCTGTTAAGTAACCCACAGAAAATCACAGCTGATTTGCTGTACCTTCACCTCTAGAAGTGTCTGTCTATATCATCGTAACTGTATCATTGCACATAGCTGTATCAACAATACCTTTGTAGTGTAGAGTCACTACAAGCTGGCTGATTTTTTATGGTGTGTTTTCAGTGCTAGATAATTGCTGCATGAAAGTTTCATCTAGGAAAGGTCTGATCAGTAAGCTTTTGGGCATCTTGTTATGCTAACATGTTTTGATAAGTTACCTTCCAATGGCACACCTTAAAAGAAGATTTGCAGTCCTGGAAGTTTTGCAGTGCTGATTTATAGGAGGAGGAATATAAGAGGGTAATAATCGTTTCATTAAAAGAGTTAAACCTCCCTGGTCGTATTAACTGTTCATGGCTACATGAATGCATACTCCTGCATTCAGATCAAAATTATGCCTACTCTTATCCAAAAATAATTCTCACCAAAATTTGAAAACAAGTTGCAATTGATTAGTCGTCAGTCTGTGCTCATTCCTTTACAGGAAGATTGTCAAAAGCAGATGATTCTGCAGAAGTATGTGGTATTTATGCTGAAAGCTAAACAAATGCTTAAAATGAAGGTTACGCTGCAGAGGCCGTGATCTGTTTGTGTGTTCACAACAATGGGTAGCCACCCTTCTGGTATCATCTCGGAGTATATCAGGATATCATTAACAATGGAAGTTAGACCTGTGATTTCCAGCTGCTCATATGGTTTAGAGTGCTAAGGAACTAAGTGCATAATAACTATAACTCCTAACTGGATAAATATTACAAAATGCTAAAGTAAATATTAGACAATGACAATTAATATCAAATCTCCAAATTTTATTTATATACAACATATTTTCTTGAAAATTAATTTTAGGGTAGTTTTCAGCAAGGACATTATTTCCTTTCTTTTATATTCAATTTTAGTATAAATTATGAAATATATGGAACTAGTTTCTTGACTTCTGCCCATTTAGTCATATTCTTACCTGTCATAAAAGAAAAAAAACCACAGTTGTTTAGCTTTTTAAAGTACTTCTCAGAAACTGTAGGCACAACTGTTTACACATCCCTGTAGATATATCTAAATCTTTTTTTCCATACCATACTTTTTTTTTCAGTTTTAAAATGAATAGTAGTTGTTAGATATATGATATCATTCTGTTAGTGTCATAGTGTGTGATAGGGTAGTACCATACTGTGAGTTAAGAGTATCCACATTCTGCTCTAATGGGCTTGTCTGCAACACATTACGAATACTTAAATATTAGGGTGTTTGCCAGGCTATTTTGTTTGCTGGTTTGACAAGTCAAACAACCATGGCATTTTCCCTAATATATCTGACAATATGTTGGGTGCATTTAACTTGCTACCTTTATTTTAGTTTCCATCAACAGCTTGACTTGTCTTTTGAAATAGTTACACAGGCTAGCTGTTATCAGAAGTCCGAACTGTGTCATGGATGCTATGACTAAGAAGTGTTGTTACTAGTAATTCCAGGAATTTCACAACTCCTCCTTTAGGTATGTCTTATGTTTTGTGCACGTAAACTGAGGAGTTTCATAGTGTTTTCGTAGTGTTTTCACTGATCATTCCTCTATGTCCATCTTCCTTTTTTGCCTGTTGATACTTAGTGTACCGTAAACAACATGTTGCTGATATCAGGAAGATCTTAATTTGCTCTAGCCATTTGCTACATAAAAAGCTGCAACATAAAAGTTGCCTCTGATGATAGAGCGCAGTTCTGATGACCAAAGCGAAGTGGGTAACACTGCAATGATTGTCAGCTTCCTTACTGTTCTATTGAAGCCATTGCAAGGATATGGCAACCTACCACAGCACATATCTGGCTCCTATTTATGTCTAACTAGTAGCCCCCCTAGTCATGTGTTCTTATCTCTTCCTGTAGACATATCTCTCAGGAAGAGTTATCTGCCCTGGTTATTTGCCCAGTATTGTTGGGAAGGTAATATAATTAAACATACGATTTTGCCAGTAAAACTCTCTGTTGTGGATACTCTATTCTGTAACAGGAGTGGGAAGAGGATGACTATGTGTACCAAGCAAGCAGGTGCAACAAAAGGTGTTGTATATCTTTTCTGTTGCTTGTGCGTAAGAGGCAAGTTTGAATTTGATGTGCCTGTTTAGAATTTGAAGAATTTTATGTAACATTTCTACAGCACAGTTTCTAATCTCCTGGGATGCTTTGTGTCAGATCTTTAATGCATACTTTTCTTACCACTGCTTCACTTATTCTCCCCTAAAATTCTTCCAGGAAAGTGGACAAGACTCTGCAGTGATATTGTTATACCATTCTATTCCAAATTAGTGAAAGATATTTATTATTTATTGTGCCACTGGAACACAAATCAATTAACATTGATTTGCTATTTAAAAATAGAAGTCAGCCTTATATTGTGTGAAATGTGTTATCTTCTCTCACTGTTTTCAATGTGGGAAATGAAAGAAATAAGGATAGTGTTGAGGATTAGGACTGGGCTGGCCACTGAACACTGACAAATGCTCTCTAACTCCTCTCCTTCCCCAAATGGGAAGGGATAGAGAATAAGGCAGAGAGACATACAGATTAGAAGACAAACCAACTTTAATAAAAGAGTAATAGTACTGATAAGGGAATAATTAAGTATATAAAATATATACAAAACTGATATTGAACCTCACTCCCTCCTGACAGCAATCCCCACTGATGCTGCAGAGAAGGTGGCACCGGGGAAGCCCCAGACTCAGCGGTCGTGGGAAGAAGATTGAATTGAGTCCTTCTCAGACGCTGGCTGTTGAAGAAGAGGACTTAACCCCTGTGATCCCTCAATTTTACACTGAGTATGACGTATATGGAGTGGAATACTCTTGCTCATCTCTCCTGTCTGTTCCTCACTGGAGGTTCAACCTTTTACTTCCTTGTGACCCCTTTTACTTCCTGCCATCCCTGACATGGCACACAAGTTGCAGCAGTGACCTTGGTCACTCTAAAAGCAAGTGTAGGCAAGAGCCTTTCTGCATCCCAATGCTCACCAGTAACTGTAAACATCAGTTGTTATCACTGCTAGTTGCAGACACTGTCTGCAAAAACATGCTGCTAACTTCAGAAAGTGCAGCCTCTCAGAAGAGACTGAGCTGAGAATTAAAATCTGCTTAGCTCAAACCAGGACAGATAAAAATTAATTTCCAAATTCTCTAAACTTTCTGAATATATAATCAAATCTAGGGGCCTTTCTGTGAAAGTCATCACTAAAAAGTGATATGCTGAGAAGATGTTAAGTACAGAACTAAGGACACACGGACTAGGAACTCATGACAGATTGTCTGAATTGTATAGGACAGTATATTGGTCTATTCAGTACCATTTAAGAGTTCATGTAAAAGTTACATGTCTAAATGCCTTTGAGGACCTCAGCCCTGCAAAATCTGTATCATATACACCACTGCATACTGCTGCTTTCTTTCTCTAGTTAGTCATAGAGTTACTTTTTGTTGTTTAGAAGTAGTTTTGTGTTCTGCTTTGCAGCTTGAAAGCATCTAATTCTTCATGTGCCTATTGAGGATCCATGGAAAGTTATTAATAGCTTTTGAAATGCTTCCTGGCTTTGTATGCTGATAATTGTGCCATGGCTTTTTTATGCTCATACTTTACTACAATGTGAAGAACATAATGTTGTATCCTGTATTCTTATTTGTATTGTGAAATCTGTGAGAGCAGAATGGCTGAACTTTTTTTTTTTGTCTGTATGCATTCTCTTTATGAAGCCATTGAAGTGTTTCTCAAGCAGATGCTCTACGAGATCCTCTGGCTCTCACAGTCCCGTGGGAGGGGCACTTAATGATGGAATGAAACTTCTGCTTACAATGGGAATACCTCCTCAAAATCACAACTGTAGTGTGAATTATGTGCTTCTACAATAAGCAGTTTCTCCTTGAGGAGAGATGAGAAACCAGCTATGATTTTTAGTAGTAACTGTATTCTTAAAGGCGTTCAGACCCCAAACAGACAATGGCTCTTATATAATTAACAACAAAATAAAGAGTACTTCAGTATCGCCTACCTTCTTCTCCCACACCTTTATCTATAGCGCTGTAGCTTTGAAGCTTTTTTTGTTCCTGAAGATGATTTTTTCCTAAAAAAAAAAGAAAAATGTAGAGAAATGTTACAGATAATAGGAATTACCTGTCAAGATTACATTCTACAGAGCAGAAGAATAGTACATATGATTAAACCTCCCTGTCTTTATGGTTGCTAATTCCGCCTACAAAGATCTCTAGGGCAATTTTTCTTGTAATCACAAATATAATCAGCTTCCAACAGGGCTTTATTTCTGCAAATGTGCTCCCAACCTCTACAGAATCTCAACAGCACTTCTATGCCAAAATCAGTACCCTGAAAAAATTCTTTTGTAAAGAATAAGAAACTAAATTCTAAATAGACCATATCACGAAGAGGCTAAGGACTTCAAATCAAAGCACAAGAGTTTGGCGTTGCAAATGACATGATCTATATCTCCATCTTTCTAAATATAGCAAATCTTTACTATTTTTTCACTATTCCTTCTTTCCTACTGTTCTGGTATTTTCTGCCTCTTTCACCTATGTGTGCGGAGACAGGAGAAGTAAAAAAATGTGTTGTATCTGCATCTGTGCAAAACCAACAGTTTTGTTAAACTGTGTGTGTGAAATTTGCAGGGAATACCTGAAGGAAAGTTATAAATACACATTAGAAATAGTGGATATTGTCACTTTAAAGATACCACTCATGATATTTAGTTGTAACCCTGTTCCTAAACCCAGCCACATAATAAGCGATCACTTCTGAGGGCAGAATACTGGCTTCCTTCTCTTCAGTTGGTTCGGTGCCTGCATTTAGCGCTGCCTGGAAGTTTGGGACTAGTCAAAACGTGAGGAAGTTACAACTCTTGACTGACTCCCATCCTAATGCACATCCCTGATCTTAATTTACGATTGTGATATTTTAGCCTGAGGGTTTCAGTCTTGCTGAACGCAGGTGTTCACTTATCTATTATGCAGACCCTGAGAACAGAGTAAAACACGGCCTACACAGTGAGAACCAGCCGAAGGAGAGAGACTTGTGGTGCCAGGACGGCCCTGTTTTGGCTAAAGAGCAAGGCCGCACGGAGACTAAGGGGGTGAACATCATCCTGCAAATAGATAAGCTGCTTCAAAACAAAATCCTGAAGGCCACAGGGCCCAGAGTGGAAATCTTTACCCTAACATCCCTATATAACTATAGTCACCCACTCTTTGCTCAAATCATGCTGAAGGCCACCCTGGGGAGGAGGGAAGATAGTATATAAGGAGCATAGAGGGTGTGTGTCATTGGGAGGAGAAGACCTCAGAAGAGGAAGAGGCAGTCAACGGGCTGGGCTGTGCTCCTTCTGCTTTACCCAAGACAGGGACACCTTCTTGGTAAGAATTGTGCTTCCACTTTTCGGTGAGTAAAGCCCAGGATAGTATTTTGCTAGCATTATTATCATATATTAGAGCTGTTGCAGAGAGTGAATTTATCAAGGGCAACTCCGAATCTTGTATCTGTCGCTTTAGTAAATTACCTATTTTTGGTTACCTTGCAAATTGACTCAGTGCAGGTCCTTACTGGGGCTCTGAAACAAGCAAGTGCTTAGCTGGGGTACATGCCTCTCACAGCCACGTGCCTTTCACGTGACAACAGTTGTCAGGGATCTTCTACCCTTGGCAGATCATTGTTGCATTGGCATTGTTGTTTTGGCTTTGATGCTTCAAAATATAAGTAAGAAATAAATGAAAGTATATGAAAATGAAAGTATATGTATCAAATGAAATTACAATGAAAATATGAGAAAGAAATGAAAGCAGAAAACAAATGATAAGGAAAAAAATTAAAAATGAGAGATTGGAGAAGTGCTCAGCAACATGGAATTGGTGTAAGACCTTCAGAAAACTCCAGATTAACGCTTTTTGATCTTCAACCTATTTTCTAATCACTGGATGCATTTTTTTTAAAACTATTTAGTTGTTAAAATTGATACAATTACATCCTCTAAAGTTTATTTAGTAAAATGTTTCTAAGAAAAGCTTTAAATTTTTTTAAATTTTTTTTAAATTTTGCGTTGAAAAACTAAATTATACCTGTTTTCTGCTCTTGTACAGCTACAAAATATGTAAATACTAGATATTACTTTTTTGTTTGGATTTACTTTTTTCCCACCTGGCGTGTTGGACAGGTTATTCTCGAGGGCTTGTTCATTCTTTTTCATTACTTCAAACATGTTACCTTTTGTTCCTAACATCCTTGATTTTATTAGCTGTTCCATTATAGAACTTAACATTCATCCAGTGTTATTTAAAATGTGCAAAATACATAACTGAATAATACTGAAATCGTTAAAGAATAAAGTCAAGCATTTTTTCTTTTCAAAGCATCTCTGTGATGATGGTCTATTATTCTGTGCTGTTCAATAGCTTTATTGTTCAAAATACACTTGACTGGATAGAACTTTGTAGGATTTGTCCTGCAAAGGTACATATTGTCCCTGCAAACTGTAACTGCTTCTTTATTTCTCACATCTTCACTAGGAAATAAAAGGCTTAAAGGAAGGAGGCCAGAAACTGGAGATAATGAACTTGATAGATTATGTCATAATTTCTCCCTTCGCTCTGATTTACCCAAAGTAAAATCAAATGCAACAGCCAGCTGTAGTGTCAATAGCAATGTGACTACTAGGTGAGCTTCAACATTGAGGAGACCAGGAATGGAAAAGACACAATTGTTGGTGCTACATCTTAAGGAAATGATTGAGCCTCCTTGACCTCCTTGTTGTGTAAGGAAAAGCCGGCATAGTTTGGGTCTGCAGCAGACCGGAGGGAGGCTATGTCTGAGCTGGAAATGGCTAGGTGGTTTAGAAGTGACGTCTATGAAATACTGCATCACTGAATGTGTATATGATGATTGGATAGGCCTTTGCGCCCAGCAGAATGTACATATTGTACAAGTCCTTCTCCTTGCTGCTACTCTCAGGATTCTAAACCTAATGACATTTCCATTGAATAGTTTCTTTGATATTTTCTTGACCTTTAGAAGAATATTTTGAATATCTTCCTTCTCATCTTCAATTTTTCATAACATTTCCTTCTTTTGCTGATTTTGAAATCTAACTTTCACCTAATTGCTTTTCTTGTAATGAATTTCTCTTCTATTGTCCCTTCACAGAAAATACTGTCCTAACACGGGCACATTACACTAACTGAAGTTGGTTTTGGTTTTGTCATAGGTTCATTATGCACCCTTTTGAATTAATTTTTTCTTGTGGCCTTTTTTTCAGAAGTGTTTGGACCTAATTCTCCCCTGTAGCTTGTGCAAATGTTTTTTCTCTCTAGCAGGGATGAACCAAAGTTTTATAAGCTATTCTCCAAAGCCCTTTTAAGTGAGAGGGTGTTCAGCTGGGTATGCAGACTCTGATTTTCTGTAAGCTTGTATTTAACTATGTATAGAACTACCAAGCTGCTGGAAAGGCAGCTGTTACTGTGGTTTCTCTTTGGGTGCCATGCTGTTAGTCAGTCAGTCCTCCCTTATTATGGAACCTTTATCACTTGTTTGTAATTTTTCAGTTGTTTTCCTTAAGTCAAAATAATTATCTAGACTAGACAAGCACACAACTCTCTGTTTCTCTCTTTCTGAATATACAATCATGATGGGTTTAATTTCTGCTCTTCCTTACAGAGGATGGTTTCCATCATCTGATGCATCTTATAAAATTTGGAGCGCAGGTGTATATAACTGAGCAAGATTTAGCCCACTTGTACCTTTTTGCATATGGGATGTATTTTGTTTGTGTGTTTTTTCTTTTGGAATACATGACAAAGACTTTACTGATGTTCATTTTTATGTTTGCAGACAACCTGTTTCTCCAAATAAAAAAATTCTCAAAAAGATATTTCTCATCATTTTCTTATAGTCTTTTCTTTAGATGTCTTCTGTCAATCATATCTTTCACAGCTTTGTATGTGGGGGTAAGTAAATCTGTTTGCTTCATTATTTCAGTTTTGATTTAATCAAATACTAGTACTGTAGAGATCACTGTGAGGTCTGCTGATAATATATGTACTTGTCTCTATTACTTCTCATAGATTCAAATGTTTCATGTATGGTGTTTTTTATGTTTTGACAGTAGTAGACCTATAAGAAAGTTCAGAAATGACTGTCCCGTTAAATTATTTGTAGTGCTGAAGTAACTCATGGAGTTACTGCTGAGCATCAAAAAGTCATTTGAGAGTTCTATATTCTATTCTGCACTTTCTTTTCCATTCTGACTGTATTATTTCCTCACAAACTCTTTAACTGGCTTATCATTACCATCTTCTCACTCCAGCACCCAGTTCTGAAATGCTCCGTAATACAACTGAGGAGGCCTTAGGAGGTCTGTAGTCTGATCACCTGCTCAGAATCAGCTGTGAGGTCAAATTAGCTTCCTCGGGGATTTATTGAGTTTTGTCATAACTACACAACATCCAATAGAATTGCACAGAATCACAAACTAGTTGAAGTTTGAAGGAAACTCTGGAGATTGCCCAGTCCAAACCCCACCCCAGCTCAAAGCAGGATCAGGTAGAGCAGATTATTCACAAACATGTCTAGTCAGGTTTTGAGTATCTTCAATGTGCTGGTTTTGACTGGGATAGAATTAAATTTCTTCATAGTAGCCATGTTTTGGATTTGTGAAAATAGCATTGATACCGCACTGGTATTTCCGTTATTGCTGAGCAGTGTTTGTCACCTCCCATCCAGGAGAGAGGGAGAGAGCAGTGACTTTGATTCGTAATTACTCAATGGAGTGGACAGTGACGAGACAAGTCTTAAGGTCCATACACAAACATTTATTACTTTCTCATAATGTATAGATTGGATTCATGACGATTGGTTTTAGTTAAATGACACATTAAAGGCAGACAATATACTACAACCTGATGATAACCAGGAAAAGACTAGGTATACAATAAACTACAGCAAGCTGCATGTTACTTAATGATAAGAAGGAAAAAAGGACATATAACAACTTCTAACAGGCAGTATTATACTTAATGATTACAATGCAGAAACTAAGTATAACCTAAACAAGCAGTATGATAAGCCCTGCATTACTCAGTGGGAAAGAAGAAAGGGAAAGAAAGAGAGAGAGGAAAAAGGAGGAGGAGGGGAGAGAAGAGGGGGGAGAGAGAGATCACTGGTCCAGGTTCTGGTGTTAGTCCAGCCAAGCAGAGTTAAGGATGCATCCGTTGTTATCTTCTTGCTTCTTTGAGTTTCTTCTTCATCTTCTTCTTCTTTCTTCTTCTTACTCTGTACCTTTTCTTCTCTCAATTTATACATGCTTTATCTATATTTGGATGCACAGTATGTCCGACAGAGATACACACTCTTCCTGTATGCGGATATGTATTATGTTTGGTAGGAAAAAAGGGCTTCTCCTTGTTTTTGACCATATACTATTGCCTGATCTCCGTGGGATGTATGCTACAAGGCAAGGTCATCCTGCTTTCGCAGCACTCCTTCCCTCATGCATGACTGCATCAAGGCTGTTGGAGGCATCCGTTTCCTACTACCCTCTACCACATTCCATTGCCTCTCATCAGTTTGCCACACAGGACCAGAAACTAGTTTTGTTTTTTGACCAAGCTGGGAGTTTGTAAAATGCCAAGAAATGTTTAAGACAAACATTCACACATCTGTCTGCTACAGTGTTTACACAGTGCTAAGGCCTTTTCTGCTTTTCACCACACCAGTAAGTAGGCTGGGGCTGCACAAGAAGTTGGGAGGGGACTCCAACCAACCAAAGGGGTATTCCATACCTTATGGCATCATACTTGGCAATAAAAGCTGGGGAAAGAGGAAGGAAGACGAGAACATTCAGAATGGTATTTGTTGTAACCAGATAGAGGAATTTGCATTCATCTTTGCTGAAGTTAATGCAGTTTGTCTTGGCATATTCCTCCAATCTGTGTAGGCCTTTCCAGACTTTTTCCTCAGGGACCTACTCTTTAGGATATTCATTGACTGGCCTTGGACCCATTACTTCCCTTCTGACATGGAGTTAGACGGAATTGAGACCATCAATGCTGAGCCTTGTCTGGTGTTTTTCTTCCCGTTTCATCAGTTTATTTATTTGGGGCTAGGTTAGTATTTTGACACAGCTTTTTTTTTAAGGAGTGTTGAAACAATGTGCAGTTTCTGCTCTTCTTCTTGCTTTCTGACTCTTTTATACTCTTTTGTGTTACAGTTATACAGCTAATCACATCGTAAATCTTACATTTTAAGTGCTGCATCAAGAACCTTTTATTTTTATTTGCCTATGAGATTTGCAGGTGTTGGGTCAGATCATGAACTCTATTGACATTATTGAATGCTTACTCATAGAATCAGTGTTACTGGCCTCAAACACTGAAAAATTTACATATCAGAAATTTGATCCTGTTAGTGTCTGGTCATGCAGACCATCCCATCCTTCAAATACGAAGTCCAAGGATACGTCTCAAATAAGATAAATTGAGATTCAACCCTTGGTGAAACTAACTAGCAAAACTCAAGTCACATTCCAGACAGCTGAGGCCTTTTCAGGCAAGAAAGAAACTGCTTGAGAATATGATTTTCCACAGTCAATTTCAGTAACAGTGAAACTCAAATCTAGTTAGGAATAAATGATGTAGTGTAACTGGCCGTTGGGAAATTTAAACTTCTAAGCAGTGAGTACCACTTTCTGCAGCTTTCATTGAGCAGCGGGCAACGTCAGCCAGACATCACCATCATCACCATTAAGGTCTGTCACATAGGCCTTTGAAAGTGTCATAACTTACTGCTTTAAAATAACCCACAGTTTTGATCCTTTGAAAATATTTGGCAGAAAAAAAGAATTGTATCTCTGCAAATACTTAACAAATATTATGGCATTCCCTGGTATATGAACACAATGCTAATTTCAAAGAATCACAGAATCACAGAATGTTAGGGGTTGGAAGGGGCCTTGAAAGATCCACTCCCTCTGCCAGAGCAGGATCACCTACAGTAGATCACACAGGAACGTGTCCAGGTGGGTTTTGAATGTCTCCAAAGAAGGAGACTCCACAAGCTCGCTGGGCAGCCTGTTCCAGTGCTCTGTCACCCTCACAGTGAAAAAGTTTTTCCTAATGCTTTTGTGGAACCTCCGATGTTGCAGCTTGAACCAATTGCCCCTTGTCCTGTCACTGGACGTCACTAAAAACAGCCTGGCTCCATCCTCCTGACAATCTCCCTTGACATATTTATAAACATTTATGAGGTCACCCCTCAGCCTCTTCTTCTCCAAGCTAGAGACCCAGCTCCTTCAGCCTTTCCTCCTAAGGGAGATGTTCCAGTCCCTTCATCATCTTTGTGGCTCTACGCTGGACTCTCAAGCAGTTCCTTGTCCCTCTTGAGCTGAGGGGCCCAAAACTGGACACAATATTCCAGATGTGGCCTCACCAGGGCAGAGTAAAGGAGAAGGAGGACCCACTAGTTACTCCCCTTCTAATAGTTTCTTTTCTTCTCTTTATGGGATTGGAGGGACAACAAGTCAAATACAATGACTGTCTTATATTTATGCTGAATTTGCTGACTTTATTGAATTTGCTTCTAAAGATTCTCCTAAATAACTGAGTTATCAAAGATATCCTGGAGAAAATTGCCACTAGACCTACTAGCATAGTAGTACTTTCTCTAAGCCAACAACATAAGCCTGAACTTACTAAAAAGTACTGGTTTTCTGCTCTCTGTTATTATTGCTTAGTGAGAAAATCTGTAGTAGTCAGTAAAAGATCTAACTGATGAGAATATTTTAACTATAAATATGTTGATATTGGAGGCAGTGGAAAGAACAGCACTGTAAAATAAACTAGCTTTAAAATACTCAGCCCAGGTAACAGCATAGCTGCCACAGGAGGTGAAAGAGAAATGAAGCGAGGTAAATAAAGATGTACTGTAGCTTCACTGTGAATGTATACAATGGCATTTAACACAGTTCTGTCATCTATATCCATCTGTATCCATACCAAAAGTCTAATTTTAAGACTGCTCATGGTGTTCATAGATTAACTTTGGACCCTAGACATAGGCTACGTGGGGAGTTTCTTCTATGTGACTCTTGACTGAGGTCAGCATGAGATAAACTGAGCATACTCACTTCATAGATCACTCTGTAGTTGCACAGTAGCTGTGATTTAGAGCCGTGACAACTAAAATGAGAAAACTTCTAAGCCTCCAGGTTTAAATCGTGAATATTAAGGGATATATTTTTGGACGTGGATGCTCATGGTGCCATATAAATACCTTTAGCATCCTTAAGACTATAATCTAAGGTGCATAAAACATTCCTTGTAATCTAAGAAAGCTGAGAGATCTTAGAAAAGTAAGAAATATGAATGGCAAATGTAATTTTTAGATATCCACTTATTTCTATTACTTTTTTTCTAATCTGAGCCACTTAAAAATATTAGTGTTCCTTTTTTGGGGGTGGAAGTGAGGGAAGTCCTGAAGTACATGTCTGAGCAGGACAGGGAAGAGGCTCAAAACTGCTGAGGGCAATTGTGTCTCTAAGAGAAATGTAGTCCTGATAGAGTGACTCTGAGAGAACTCTGTGCAGCTCCAAGGAACTGTAATAAATATGTCACTTTCAAGTGACTCCTTCTACCCACATAGTTATTATTGTCTATTGTGGCAACAAGGGAAGAAGGACGGGGCTAAGTTAGCATTACAGTAAGTTTAGATTTGTAGTATGGTGTTGCAACCTTGTGATCTCTGAGTTTTTTCTTAGGTGCTACTTCTATGGTGCACTGGCTTTTTGGAACAAATCACATGTTTAAGACAGAAGAAGAAAATATTGGGGCTTTTGAACAAAGGAAATTAAAATAAAATTAATGTTTTCGACAGGAAGTTAGGTACTTGCTTTGGCGCACTTTGGAGTCTCTTCTGGCATGCATCCACAGTTCCTTTCCATATCAGGAAACGTCCGAGGAGAAGGCACTTGACCTTGTTAAACCTCATACAATTGGCAATCCGCATCATCAGCACAGGGTGGGAGATGATGTGATAGAGAGCAGCTCTGTGGAAAAGGACTTAGGGGCACTAGTGGGCATGAACCAACAATGCACACTCACAGTCCAGAAAGTCAATCACATCCTGGGCTGCATCAAAAGAAGTGTGGCCAGCAAATCGAGAGAGGTGATTCTGCCCCTCTGCTCTGCTCTGGTGAGACCTGACCTGCAGTGTTGCGTCCAGCTCTGGAGCCCTCAACAGAAGAAGGACATGGACCTGTTGGAGCGGGACTCACAAAAATGGTCAGAAGGCTGGAGCACCTCTCCTACAAAGACAGGCTGAGAGAGTTGAGGCTGTTTAGGCTGGAGAAGAGAAGGCTCTAGGGAGACCTTATAGTGGCCTTCCAGTACCTGAAGGGGCCTACTGGAAATCTGGGGAGGGACTGGTTACAAGGGTGTGTAATAATAGGATGAGGGGAAATGGTTTTAAAGAAGAGCAAGGTAGATTTAGATTAGACTAGACATTAGGAAGAAGCTCTTTACTGTGAGGGTGGTGAACCACTGGCACAGGTTGCCCAGGGAGGTGGTGGAGGCTCCATCCCTGGAGACATTCAAGGTCAGGCTTGATGGAGCTCTGAGCAACCTGATCTAGATAAAAATGTCCCTGCTCACTGCAGTGGGATTGGACTAGATGACCTTTAAAGATCCCTTTCATCCAACGCATTCTATGATTCTATGACCTCGACCCACTGATACAGCCTGTCCAGACCCCTCTGCAGTTTGGTGTCATCTGCAAACTTGGTGAGGGTGCACTCAATCTCCTCATCAAGACAATTGTTAAAGATGTTAAATAAGACTGGCCCAAATCCTGAGCCCTGGGGACCACCACTTGTGACCAGCTGCCAACCAGATTTACCTCAGTTCACCACAACTCTCTGGGCTTGGCCATCCAGCCAGTTTTTTACCCAGAAAAGAGTACACCTGTCAAAGCTGTGAGATGCCAGCTTCTCTAGCAGAAAGCTGTGGGATATATATTATGATCATGAGTGGTATATACTGTGATGTTACTCCACTTTGCACTTCTGTGATTGAGCCTAGAATGTTTTGTCTATGTTGTATTTTAAAAACGGCTTTCTTACAATTTTCCTCTGTGAAGTAACATCAAATGTAGACTTTTTGTATAAGGTTAAATTTGATCCTTAGACAGAATATCTCAGACAGATTTCTAAGATTGGATATGAATCTCAGTGTTGTTTCACTATTTTAGAAAAAGAAATATTTATGGTCATGACTTTATTTTCTACATTTTCTTGTAGTGTCTGGTGTTCTTTTGGCTGAATATCTAGTTGTTTGTGCATTTTAAAAGCACAGTAATTTCTATCTCTTTGAAATTCTGTGGAGTTTGGGAGAGAAATATAATGTATTTAGATTCCTTAGAGAGTACCAACAGTATATTTTTGTAACTAAAAAAGATATAGGCATATCATATATTCTGTTAAATATTTACAGATGACAAGAATATTTATTTTAGTGAGATAAGGCCTGAAGAAAGAAAAGATAAATTAGTTGTCCTTATAATTGATTTTGCTTTTAGATATAAACAGATCTGAGAACCAGGCTTATTTTAACCTTCAAGCTTGACTGAAACTGTTATATGGATAGAAGAAGAGATGCGACCAGCAGCCATTGCTATAGCGTCTGAAAAGAGGCAACACTACAGTGCAAAGTGTTGCCAGGGGGAAGGAAAGAGAGATCTGTCTGCCTCAGAAAATGTATTTCTGGCCTCATACTGCATAACATCTCTTACGTATCCTGAGGATCTTGATCTAAACCTGAAAAGGGAGTGATGCCTGGTTTTCATTTATTTGTATCTTGGTGGGTTTGGATTTTTTTTTGTTTTGTTTTGTTTTTTCCCTATCCAGGGTTTTGTGCCCACATTGTTCAGCAAGGTCAAGCTACACAATTATTATTCGTTTGATGGAGTTAGTAAAGTATGTTGTGTCATGTCTTAAAGTGCACTGGTTTACCAGAAAACATTCACAAGGAGCAATGATTTGCTGGCTTAATTGCTTGCCTCACCGATCAGAGTTAAAGAACGATATTTCTGGCAAACCATCTATTTACAAATTACTTTCAAATAGAGTAATGAAAAATGACTGTGTGTTTATGACGAATCTTTGAAAAATTCATATATATTGCAAACTATTTTCTGGCATTGTCTAAGACCCAGAACTTCCAAACATTTACGCAAGTATTTAGTTTATGTGCAAGTACATTTGTAATGCAGAAAATTAACTGCATATGTTGTCACAGGATCAATCTTGAAAGCATAGGCAACTTTGCCTATCACATCAGAACTTGAGAATTTTGAGTTTTAAGCTCTAAAAACCAAGTGAAAAAAGAAAGCACATACTTTTGAGAACATGTGCCAAAAAGCAGAATTCAAAACATTTAGAAAGAGCTAGCAGTAATCTAAATGTTTATATATTGCTCAACTTGTGAAATAAAAATATGTAAATTGTGACCAGTAACTCAAAATCCCATTTGGCTAGTTAGCATTGCAGTTTTAGAAACAGGAATGACAATGAATGTTCTTCTACTCTGTCTGCTCCTTTCTTATGACTCTTCGGAATACTTACAAATCCAGAATTCCTTTTCTTCAAATGTTTGTATCCAAACTTTTAAATAAGTATTGGCCAGTTCCTCAAAGAATAGACTCTGACAAGAAACGGCTTTGGGCTGAGTGAGTTTTATTAAAATTGCTTTGCTTATCCTATCTTGGAGAAGTCAACAAAATTTTTTTCATTTTTCCCCTTGCAAAATCAATGGGATTTTGTTCTATTCAGCTTTTAGGTGAGATTTTTTTTTGCCTATTCTGGATAAGGCCTACCTTTACTGTCCAAGTCATGAGTCCTATTTGTGTATTTATTAAAATTATTTTTTTTAAGATTCCATTACAGCGAAGTGACAGAAATTTTAAAAAAAACACCATAAAATGCAGTGCAGTTTGTTGTACCCTCTTATTTCAGGGAAATTCTACAATTATTTATCACTGCATGGAGGCTCTTGTATGATTATATGCAGTACTTTACCAGTTTCAGACTAAAATCCTGCATTTTACTAACTGGAAATTATAGCAAATTTGTTAGTAATTGCTTGAAGAGGCTTGTCTAACTGTGGGTTCAGAGCTCAGAAAATCACCCACAACATCCTTCTCTCTTATATGGAGAGGTAAAGATTTGATGGGTGGACTATTTGGTGGAAAACTAATTGGTTAGATGGTTGTATCCAGAGGGTGGTGGTCAATGACTCGATGACCAGATGGAGATGGGGATCAAGTGGTGACCATGAGGGGTCTATGTTGGGACCAGCACTGTTTAGTACCTTCATCAGTGATACAGACAGCGGGATCGACTGCACCCTCAGGAAGTTTGCAGATGACACCAAGCTCAGTGGTGTGGTTCATATGCCAGAGAGATGTGATGTCTTCCAGAGGGACCTGGACAAGCTGGAGAATTGTGCCTGTGTGAACCTCATGAGGTTCAGCAAGGTCAAGTGCAAAGTTCTGCACCTGAGTTGAGGCAATCTTCATTATCAGCACAGGGTGGGAGATGAAGTGATAGAGAGCAGCTCTGCGGAAAAGGACTTAGGGGCACTGGTGGATGAAAAGCTGGACATGAACCAACAATGCACACTCACGGTCCAGAAAGTCAATCACATCCTGGGCTGCATCAAAAGAAGTGTGGCCAGCAAATCGAGAGAGGTGATTCTGCCCCTCTGCTCTGCTCTGGTGAGACCCGACCTGCAGTGCTGTGTCCAGCTCTGGAGCTCTCAGCACTAGAAGGACATGGGTCTGTTGGAGCAGGACCAGATGAGGGCGACAAAAATGGTCAGAAGGCTGGAGCACCTCTCCTACAAAGACAGGCTGAGAGAGTTGAGGTTGTTTAGGCTGGAGAAGAGAAGGCTCTAGGGAGACCTTATAGTGGCCTTCCAGTACCTGAAGGGGCCTACTGGAAATCTGGGGAGGGACTGGTTACAAGGGTATGTAATAATAGGATGAGGGGAAATGGTTTTAAAGAAGAACAGAGTAGATTAGACATTAGGAAGAAGTTCTTTACTATGAGGGTGGTGAACCACGGGCACAGGTTGCCCAGGGAGGTGGTGGAGGCTCCATCCCTGGAGACATTCAAGGTCAGGTTTGATGGAGCTCTGAGCAACTGGATCTAGCTGCTCCCTGCTCACTGCAGTGGGATAGGACTAGATGACCTTTAAAGATCCCTTCAACCCAACGCATTCTATGATTCTGTGAATTTTTTTCAGGATTTGCAAATAAAATCCTACATAGTAATTATGAAATCCAGACAATAAGAAAGTGAATAGCTGGAAGACTCTTTTCAGGTCTATTACTCATGACTTACTCATCATATTTTAAACTGAGGTTTAGAGGAAAGAAATTTAAGATCAGGTCCTTGTTACTTAAAATTGGAGAATGTTCATATGGCTATTACTACCAGTATATGACTATGCATAATTGTACAGAAAATAGCTTTTCCATATCTTCATTTTGAAATAATTAAATGCCATTCTTAATTTTAGTTTTCTTGTTACATATTTCATAAGATTATGTGGGATTTTTTAGATAGAGAACCTCATACTTTCTCAGTGTTCTTTTTTGTTATATTAAATACTAATAGAATGTCAGGAATCAGGAGGAAAAAAAATGTATTCTGAGAAAGAGATCAAAGTCATTGGCTGTATGTGGGCTGGATAAAAAAGGGCTGCTAGGTTCCATGGACGGACCTCCCCTAGAAATACGAAGGTTCGATACATGAAACAATTGTGTAGTTTGGCAACAGTTGCAAGCACACAGAATTCAAAACACACCTCTTTCGTCACTTGTTGGAGCTTCCTACTTCTGCTAAGACCTTCAGCAAAATGGATAACCACCAGCTTTTTTACTAGTTGTAGAATCATATACTTGGGTGAATCTTTTTTCACCAACCCCTACTGGACTTTAGCCAGTCCAGTCTAGTTGCCTGGCTTCCCTCAATACCTAATGGAGAGGAGCAAGTATCTCTAGGGTGTAAATCCTTACACCTTGAGACAAATGTCTATAAGAAATAGGGTGAATCACTTTACACTTCCCTCTGCCTTGCTTAGTTAACCACAAAGAAAAATTACACAACTGATAAAAATGCAAATGTGGTTACAAATGTAAGGTGAAGTGAATGCACTCATGGTTGAAGGTTAGTAGAAAGATCAGTATTAAGAACATGATTTGCTGAATCCAGATCTTTACGTCTTAAGTAAAACCAATAACTGATATTCAAACAAAGAGAGGTTATTAATGTGTCTATTTTGTTCATATTTGACCATAACAATAGTTCATTTTCACTGCAGAGCAATAAGAAGCAGTCTTACTTTTTGTTGAGTTACACTGTTCTCAGAAGATGCTGCTCACTTCAAAATGTAGAGCAAGCAGGTCACACTTGAACTGGCATATCAAGAAAATAAGTATTGTGTTCTGACAGTCTGATAAAGAAAAAAAAGACTGGCTTAGGCAATACACTGATTCAGAAAGCCAAAGTGGTTCTGTTCTTAGAATCACAGAATGACCTAGGCTGGAAAGGACCTTAGAGATCATTTAATCCAACCTCCCTGTCGTGGGCAGGGACGCCTCTCAACTAGATCAGGCAACATATGGGGACCGAATGGGGATCGAACCCACAGCCTTGGTGTTATCAGCACCACGCTCTAACCGACTGAGCTAACTGGCCCCCTTCTTTAATACATACTTTGGACATGAATACATTTGAATAGATTTGTTTGTTTGTTTTTAAAAATATTTTCTTCGAATGTTTTTTATGGACAGATGGAATTTTTTGTACATCCCTTCATCTTTTCCAAAGCTTTTTTTTTTTTTTTTGCCCTCCTCTTATTTTCTGGATGTGTGTCAATTTTGTTCTGATTTACAGTTCTCTGTAATTTGAGCCTTTGTATGGACTTACTGCAAGCTACAGAAACTCCTCTGTAAGCTACATATACTGTTTTCAAAATACTGATTATTTCCTCTCTGATTAGTTTTCAAAGAACTAAGAGCAAATATGTCTCTCACACAAAGTAGACATTTTTGTGATGTTTATGCTTTGCTATCTCTTAGTTTGGGACATTCTCCAGTCCTGACCACAATCTGTCTGTTTTTATTGAGATATTAAATCTATTTTACTTGTCAGTCTCTGCTTCAGTGGACTTCTTAGTCATCAGATATTACTGTGTTTCTAGTTCTTTATTGCTTCTGCTGACCTTATAATTTTCAGGGTAACACAAATGGCCTTGTTGAATGGTGTGCAGTGGAAGGTCGTTAGCCAGACTCATGTCTGGCAGTGTCACAAACCACAAAAACAGAATAAGCTGTCTTTTTAAGCAAAATCTGGAGGGGAAATCTCCAGTTCTGAATCTGGTGTACTATGCATCTCTCACAGCTCATTGACAACAGTAAGAACTCCCCATGGATGCTTGAGGAGACAATGTTTCTAACTATTGTGCTGGGCCCAGAATACTTTATGACATAAAGCAAAATTATAATGAAAGAGTAGACCTCAGCCTGAGGCACATAATGGGAAGCTTAAAATAAGAACTCAGTCTTTTATTTTAGACTTTCAACTGAAGAAAATTGATTTTGGATCATCAGACTGAAACTTACCATGTGTTTTTACCTTTTCAATTTCTGTGTGTATGGAGTCAAACAACTAATGGCATGTCAATTAGTGAGATTTTTTCAGTAGAATTAAATTATTAGTTTATTTTTTCAGTGGGAAAATCAACTGAAACAATCATTGATTTCACAGGAAATTGCCATGGGTATTAAACTTCCCAGAACTAGTGAACTGCCTTTCTCAGATTTAATTTAGGATTTTCCATGCTGTACAAATATCTGCACAGAATAAGCACTCTCGACAATGTTTGCCTCACAAAGAGGAGATGACTCCTTGTTCAAAAACAGCCTCCGCTTCAGTTTTAACATATGGACTGTGGAGAGTGCATAGCTTTTCTCTCTTTCCAAGCTGATAGGAGCTAATGACTGCTTATACTCATTGCCTTGAACAGCAACTAATGAATGGTCCGCATTCTTTTAGACCTCAACTTGCCACAATTCTTTGTCCATTCTTCTCCTTCCTCTATACTGTGTGAATTTTCTGAAGAATGCTCAGGTCACTGCATGAGCATAGATACAGGCCTTATTGTGGGTTAGAAGCGGAGGATATTGAGATGAATTTTATTACTTCATGGTTAGCTAATACAACACTAAGTAGGCTTTCTTTTTCCTTCCAGACTTGTCACAAGCCACTGACGTTACTTGTGTGACTAGCACTGTAGTACATCATTATACAATAATAGCAAATATATACGGGCTAGATGGGTTTTATACCTCCAAACCAGAGGTTGTGTAGTTTCCCCATGAACAGATTGATAGGTTTAAGGGAAGACTGCAGAGATGCTTGGCTCTAGAGGTGGCAATTCTAGTTTGTCCCAATTTCAGATGGTCCAAAATGAAGTGACGCACACCAAACAACATGGCACTGTTAAGTTTGATTTATAAGGCAGACCAAGTGAATAAAAGGTGGTGCAAGGGAGATCTCATTCATATTCACACATACACATATATCATCAACTTAGGCCTGCCCTGGTTACCATTCTGACTAGGTAGAGCAACTGAGATTTCAGGAATGTGACAATGCCCCTGACCAATCTCCATACTGAGCTTGGGCAACAGCTGAGCTCCTGTATATTACATTTCCTCTACCTGGGCATGCTCCCTTTATCTGGTGTCATGCATCTGCACACAGCTTTTCCCCTGATCTCTGCCACTGACAGTTTTATAGCCAGGTGTTGCCAGAGGCCACCAATAAGATTGGTCCCTGATGATACTGCTGCATGACATTGAAGATTCCTCCCCAGTTGGTTGTTGCTGTTGACACTCCATTCCTGCTTGACATGGGACATTATACTCATTTTCTGCTCACTTTAAACTTGGCTTTTGACTATAGTACTCCTTTGGCGAAAGTGGAAGACAAAGGCAGTTGATAAAAAACCAGCATTCATTACAATAAAATCATAAATACATAAAATCATAATCCCAGAATCCCAGTCATCACATCCTCCTTTCAGGTACTTATACACCATATTTCATACTGAATGCATGAAAGACGAATGCACTATCTTTCATGCTGTTTCACAAATAGAATTACTTGTTTTAGCATTCTACAAAAAATACACCAGTTTCAGGAAGTCAGCCCATAGCACATCATACACACTTGTAGTCTTGCCTGTGATATATTGCCACCATAGCAGAAAATACATGATAAACAATAATTTATTACTGTGAATTTTTCTTTCTGCTATCTGCATTAAGTATGTAATAAATCTGATTTTGCTCTTGGCTCCATGAGTCACCTAATTGTTCCCTTAATATTAATTGGTTCTTCGATATAATTCATAGTAAATTTGATTTCTTGAGGAAATACCAGTACAATTCTCTCCTTTAGAATATTCTTCAGCAAACTCTGTAGAATAATGAACTTATCCCCAACAACAATACCTTTCTATATGGCCCATGAATACATCATGGATCTAAATACTGTTTATTTCTAAAGTTTCTTTCTGAGTCGCCCATAATCTGTGCTTTCTCACACACCCTTTGGTAGTGAATCCTCTTATCTCCAAGAAGCCTAAACCACATACTAAAGAGCTGAGTGTTAATTCATTGAAAAGGCAGTTGCAGTATGACATCTAACTCTTCAGGTGTGAGCACACTCTCTCTAATATTCCAACAGCATTGTGATCATATGAGAGGTAATGATGACAAGAAGCTGCAAGGCAAAGGTTTAGGTGTCACTGTGGCTTGTAAAAGGTTAGGTAAAAAACAATATGAAGCGTTTTCCCCAGATCCCTCATTATATCAGACATATATATTTAGGTCAAAAATCTGTTTACAGTTTACATCAGCAGGAGGTTCTGTATAATTTTTTAGTCCATCTTTTGATATTTGACTAGAATAAACATGTGGTGTGGTCATATACTGACATACACAGGTCTGTTCCTGCACGGAGTTCTCTGAATTTCTTATGCAGTGAACATATTTATCTGTTTGACTGTCAGATATTCTTTTAGTTCTTACCTGATTATTTCTGGAGCAATGAGAAGTCTACTGAACTCCAAGTCAACAGACAAAATCAAGCAT
This sequence comes from Apaloderma vittatum, assembly GCF_000703405.1. Lineage (NCBI taxonomy): Eukaryota > Metazoa > Chordata > Aves > Trogoniformes > Trogonidae > Apaloderma > Apaloderma vittatum. The sequence continues at coordinate 29,036 of NW_009735709.1, read as the reverse complement.
TCTTACAAGATGTTTCCATATGTACAGCTAAACATCACTGTATGACTGGATAGTGTCTGATAGTTGCAATATATAAAAGATAAATAAGAATTACAATTATTTTAATTTTTCGTCCATTTTTAATGTCTAGTGTAATGCACTCCCCTTACAGTTAGCTTTTTGTTGTAGTCTGTCATCATCCCACGTAGCACAGAATCCTAAAGTGACAAGATCTGTTGTTATATGTTGCAGGATGTAATGAGGCTCTGGAGTCTGCCTTTCTCTTCTGTCCCCTAAAGTTTAGATTGCAGCACCTGCACCCATAACGAATAGTATGTCAGAGATGCTTCTTCCTTAAATTTAGTCTCTAGTGGGTAACTGTTACTATGCCATCCTGAATATAATTACATGTAAAAACTACTGTGAGTACTTGGCTTCCCTGTTCATTTTGTCAAAAAACATTTCAGTGCAACATGAAGCATCTATAATTTGTGATGTTGTGGTCTGGCTTCTGTCTGAGAAGGTGAGGTGCTTTTAAACTGCTGAACAAAGAACATTTGGAAGAACCATCTGTGTCTTTTCATTTCTCTGAAGCTTAACGTTTGTTTCTTTCCACTATCCTTCTCAGCTTATATTCAATCTATCATCATGTTTTTCAACTTCATCTAGAAAAGAGAGTGATTCACTGCTTGGTTGACTTCATTTGAACATAATGAACTTCTTAAATACATTTTTGAAAGTTTATGACCCTTTCACTAATGTATTCATTTTCTGGTTTTACTTTTAGTGGAAACTTTCGTGTATGTTTTCCATTATTGCTTCATTAAATATGCATTTATGTTAACTTCTTTAATGATATAACTCAGTTGGGACAACTAATGTGTTTGTTCTTCAATTTGCAATGACAGAACTGTTTGCCTGTTGAAGATACTTCATTCATCAAATACATTTCCATATGCTGTTTCTTTGAATAATCTTCCTTGGGGAAATGGATTACAATTAGTCTTATCCAAAGAAGCAGTAAATTTTTAACCCTGTTTCACAGAAAATTCCTATCATCTTAATGCAATTTGCACTTTGGCCTTTTTTTTTTACTCTTGATTTTGTATATGACATGAGTTTTCATTTACTTTTAGTTTTATATTTAAAAGTTATGCTTTAAGCAGCAGTATGGGAAAGTTTTAGTCACCTATGAAATGTGAGTACATTTTGAAGTACCAGACAACCATAATCCCTCTTTCAAGGACAATTATGTTTTATAAGGGAACTCTTTTAATTCACATTGATAAGAAAGCATAAATACTAACTTTGTAATTAACACACATTCTATATGTAGCAGATTGATAACAATAAAAAGAAACTGCCCATTGAGTCACTGTTGTCAAGCCTATAGTCAGGACTGAAGAGTATTTGGGGCCTTAATACAGAGCTAGAAAAGGAAGAGGTGTTTTGAAAGAATAGATCTGATGGCTGGTGTGGATATCAGTCCATCTGACAGATTGCCTTTGACCTACAGATGGGAGGCATGCTATGTTAAATCTGCCTACTTCTGCATCATCCGACCATAGATGGGTTTAGCTGGGGGGAAAGAGATTGTAGAAGCAGCTGAGGGAAGTTTCAAAGATGTAAATAAGATCTAAACCAGAGTTCTATGGCTTTTCTATCTCTTTATCTATTGATTATTTTTTAACAGTTGGTTTTTTTCTGGAAATACATTGGAAATAGGTCATTCAGGTTCCCAGAGCTGAATGGGTGCAGATGTCAAATCAAATATGGCTTGTTGTGTTATCTTATTTGAGGAATTAGGATGATGAATGACTAGAGGAGTCCAACAATTTTTGAATTGTATGGCTGCTCTGAGCTGATCATCTGCAGGGTATACCTAAAAGCAACTGCTATCAAACTCAGGTGTGTTTTGTCCTTTTGCCCTGACGGCATCTTCAGAGACCCACGAGCAAACTAACCTTGGCTGGACAATGATGTAAGGTCCATTGGTGAAGGTTGTTAATGGGGACGATTAGAGCCATAGGTTTTTCTAAAAGAGAAGGCTTGTGAGATAGTTTTATAACTCGAAATATGAGATGTTTATACTGTGTTTGATATCAGAAATGAACATATTACAAGCTCTGCAATGGGGAGGTGCCCCCCATTATTCTCCAGATACATCAGGGAATTACAATGGACTGTCATGGTGAGGTTTTATTGTGCTCCTGTATAGAAAGATAGGTCTGATAGAATCATAGAATCATAGTATCATAGAACCATAGAATCATAGAATCATAGTATCATAGAACCATAGAATCATAGAATCATAGAATGTTAGGGGTTGGAAGGGACCTCCAGAGATCATCTAGTCCAACCCCCCTCGCAGAGCAGGATCTCCTAGGGCAGGCCACCCAGGAATACGTCCAGGCAGGTTTTGAAAGTCTCCAGAGAAGGAGACTCCACACCCTCTCTGGGCAGCCTGTGCCAGGGCTCTGTCACCCTCACAGTAAAGAAGTTTCTCTTCATGTTGAGGTGGAGCTTTCTATGTCCTAACTTAAACCTCTTATTTCTTGTTCTATTGCTGGGCACCACTGAAAAGAGATTGTCTTCCTCTGGACACTAACTAGATGGAACCCTAACTGGATGGAAGTTAAAATCAAGGCTTCCTCTCCCATCTCTCTAAAGAATGCCTTCAAATGGCACTCCTGTTGGATACTCAGAGATTATCTTGCTTTGAGAAGGTGCACCACTGATCACCCTGATGAATAGCTCTCAGGCAGAGAAAAAATGGAATAACACAAACATATCAAGAAACACATAATTTTTGAAGAAAGGTGAGTTTCAACAGTCTTACTGTTATGAGCTGAAGAACAGAGTACTTTGCTTTCATTCTAATTATCATTTATATAAAAGATTATAAAATCTACCTTGACCTGACAATATTAAGGTGAAACTTTGCCTTTTCACCTTTTACCTCATGAAGTACTATTTAGATTTTCATTCTGATTTCTTGTGCTAGCAATACCATCCAAAGAAGGACTCTGAAAACCTCCATATTTTGTTTTATAAACTTTCAGAAAATATGAGCCAGATTTTATCTGAGATAAAATTAACAATAAATTACTTTTTTCTGACTTGAGTTAATGATGTAATTTCATCTTTGAAAATTACATCTCTATGGGTTATGAAGCAGTGAAAAACTTCTAATATTTTTAATATCTTTTAAATCAATGCTACTACTTTTTTGCATTCAGCATATACACATAAAATTAATATGAGTAAAATAATAATCTTCCACATTTTGCTAGATGTTAATTGTAGCTCTGTCTTGTCCATGTTTTTGTGGCTGACCCTGAGTTTAGTAAATTATTTTCCCCTATAATTTTCAAAATGTCAGGGCACAAAATAGAAAATACAACTATTTTAAAAATCTGTGCGACATTTTGAATATGGGCACAAGTCGTAATTTACAATGAAATTGTCTATATCAGAGACAAGTCCTGAAGATCAGTTTTGCTGTGGATGATGAACCATAGCTCTAAAGCAGATGTGCTAGAGTTGTGACACCATTTGGCCTCGTAAACCACACATATTTCTACTGAGCTGATGAACTCTTAAACTGCTCACTGTATTTGCATACTGAGTGATAGGAATTGTTGATACATACCCTTTCAGAAAGGACATGTCACATTTACATTACACTGAACTGTCTGAATAAGGGAATGGGTTGTGTTGCTAAGGATACGGGAAAGAGCAGAATGCCGCAGCCACTGCTGTGCTTGAAAATTACTTTTATTGTTATAGAGGGAAAACAAGAATAATCAATTTTGTTGCACAGTTTCAGGTGGCCATCCAACTATTCATTGATGAAGAATGATATGGGTTTGACATTTTTATATTAAATCTTCTGTGCAGAATAACCTTCTAGACAGAAAGCCAGAAAAAATGCAAAATTGCCTTAAGTATGAAACAGTATAACTTTAAAAAGTCATTATGACTACATTAATATTAATAATTACAAGAAATATTACAAAAAAATCTTTTCCATCCACAAAATCAGTTTTTATGGTTGTTGTGTTCTGAAAAGGTGCAGAATGAGCATCTTAAAACTTCTCATAGCTCCAGTCAGCCTATTCTGGTTCTCTTGTCCAGTAGAAGAAACAAGAAATATGAATACGGCTAGTACGTTAAGAAGTCACTGAATAAAAGCAGGCTCTGCAGTTTTATAATCCTACAGCAAGGCATACTTGTGATTCTGAGTCTTTAGAGAACTTCATGAGATATTTCTGAGTACAATACTGATGAGATTGAAGTCAGGTGTATAACCCTCACTAATTTGAGGAGGCAAGAGTTTCACTTCACAAACACCACATTAACATTTCCTAAGCTAAATGATAACAACTGTAACTATTAACATGTTTCTGATGGCTATAATATTCTTATCTTTCTTTTTTTTTTTAAAAAAGGAGTCTGTTAATCACACAATTCAACAGTGACAAAAGAAGAAAAGATAGTTAGCATTTACAAAATCCATGAACGTGCAGGCAACTAAGCATCTCCAATGTCTGAGGAGGCATAAATGAGGAGTGTAAGTGGCTTCTATTTCCTTCAGACTGTTCCCGTGACTGGAAAGGAGACAAGAGATAAACAAAAAAAATGATAGACATTCCCACAGTGAGTACAAATTAATAACAATATCTGACCATGCTAGTAAAGTAATAATCACTTTTCTATATATTCTGTTCTCTCAGATGTAGATCTCCAGTCAGGCTTCATCCTTACCTGCATTAAGTTATTTATTTTGCCATTTGAATCTGAAATATTATTTTGTGGCCTCTGCTCTGGTTCACACCATCAGAGGTCTGGTGCACATGGCATTTTAACTTATATTCCATGACAAATAGAACATACACAATAAATGAAAGTCAGGCGAGCTAAAACCAAGATAATAGAAATGAGAATTCCTGGAACAAAGGCCCCAAAAGGAATATACAAGATGGAAAAAAATGTCCTTAGATGATTTCAGTACCAAAAATGCTTCTCATTAATTTTACTGTAGAGGAAGAAATTACAGCCTGAAAATTCCAGCAGCCATGTTTTCTTCCTGCGTGTTCTAATTTTAAATCTCTGCTGTTCCTAAATACATGATCATACTGTCCTTTTTTTTTACAAGTTTAGTTGAAAGACCTTGAACTTTACAAGGCCATAACTGTTGTCAATACAATGTTACCTTTGCTGGTTTTTTATATTTATTTACAGAATTGCTAGTTGTATTTGAGAGAAAATGAGAAGAATTTCCTAATAAGGAAAGGTAGTGTTTCTCTGCCAAACAGACCTTAAGTAATTAGACCCTGCACAACTTATGATTCCAATATTGTGTGCATACAAGGGGTCAGCTGAGAGGTCAACTCAGATGTCTTCTTTTAAATAAATCTTAGAGCTTTCAAGATCCATTATTGTCCAGGAAGCCTGCCAAGTCAGAGGTTTGAAACTTCCATTATATGCTGGTTTTCTATTAGCTATGCAACTGGTTAAAGTTTAGCTTTTAAGAGGTCTGGAAATGAAATGACATACTTTTAAGAATGTTACTTTGCTGAAAGATTCCTTGGGCTTTTAAGTTTACTTTTTTTTTTTTTTTTGGTAAATTGTAGAAATGTTTTAGGCTGTAAAGCACCTGTTATACCAATTAAAGCTATTATTTGGATTTGAAGGCCGTGAGGCAATTCAGTAATTCCAACTGAAAGTAATAAGGTCATCAGTATATTAATCTTGCAAAGACAATAATTTTACTGTTTTTTACAAGGTGTAGCTGTCCCTTGCACATGCCAGCTTGGTTAATAGTATTGAAGATATAGGGATGGAAGTCGGGGAAGATAATCAGAAATATTTAAATTTAAAGTTCAGAAAAGGTGCAGTTGTCTTCTCATAGAGATGATTAATTTTGTCATTGGCTTGTGTATTGTTGTGGTGGGTTTTTCCATTTTTATTGCATTTTATTCTTTTATTGCAATTCTTGCTTTTCATTTTTCTTGTATTTTTCTTCTTTTCTTTTGATTATTAGATCACTTCCAAGGGATCTGGACATTTGACAACAAAATTTCTCTATTACTACAAGTATAGGTTATTTATTTTGGATGTCTAGGGAAATCTAAGGGGTTTTTTCTGTCTATATAATGGAGACTGATAATAAAACTTGGGCTTACGCAAACTTATGTGGTGTAAGTTTGGTAGTAATTGTTTGGGATTTGTTTATTTGTTTGTTTTGCATATATACACAATGCCTTTGTTATGGACCCGAGCTTTAATCAGTTTTGTAGGGTAGCCCTAATTTTATCAAGCTGGGTATCCCAATTTCAATTCCATTTTAAATTACTGTGACCTAGCCACCTTTAAAATTACAAATTCCACTTTTTGATAGCAAGTTCTATTTTTATAATGTAAAAGGAAGGGTAAAGGGACCTTACATAAGACAGAGATTCAAGAGCTCTTCATTAAACTGGGATCTTCTTTTAGAACAAATACAGAAAAAACATCCATCAAAAATAAAAGAATGATAATGAACTTAAAACTGTACTTGCTCTAATGAGTGCATGTCTTAACAGAATTTGAAGTTGTACAAGTTCAAAACCAGAACATTCAGAATATAAGATGACCCAGTTTTCTCAGCCTCTATTGAGTTTGTTCACTGGGCTGCTAGAATTAAAATTCTTGGGTTACATGAGATGGTTCTGTAAATAAACAGAATTTTGTTTAAGGGCACAGAGTTCAGCTGTTAAGTGCCTGTTTGTTTCAAATCTACTTTTCTTCACACCAATTAATGCAATTTTGGAGGAGGTGCATTGCCAACAGAATTGTTAAATAAGCCAATTGAAAAGTCAAAAATGGATGAGCATCTCCCTTTAACATGTTGTGATTTTACCCTAGCTCTTTCTCCAGGAGTTGTGAAGAATAATGGAGCACCCATGTTAATGTAAGCTAATCTGATTCCACTTGCTGTAGTTCTTATTTGGGTTCAGCTTCATTAGCTGTCAATTTCTTCAGGAATTAATATGCAAATACTGTTGATGCATTAGATTCATCAGTGTTTTTATCCCATAGTGAACACTGAGTATCAGCATATTAGTTAGTACATAGTGCTCATTTGATTCATGTCTTCTAAACATTCCCTGGGTTCATCTTCCCAGTACACCCTTTGAATACATATCATCACTCTTGTCGTCATCATTCTCATCGCTAGAAGGAGTGTAAAATGATACTTTGTTTCTAAAAGCTTATTCAGTGTAATGTTCATTTTAATTAGGTTTTTATGTGGAGTGCCTGGGGATGTATGTATTACAGACACTATAAAATTGAGATTGGGTTAGAGTGGCTTGAAGGTAATGTAAGTTTCATATTGCCACTGTCTGAAGTCAAATCAGTGCAAGAAGAGGCTGGGATGGTTCAGCTTTTATCTGTGTTAGCATGTATGTGAGAAATATGATAAAGCCCCTTTCTTTCACAGAGGATATCAAACAGAAAATGGTGTCAATGACCCAGTTGTAATTTTTCAGTTGGTGCCTAATACTAATCATTGATCTAGTGCAATCAACTCTTCCCTTTCTGCAGTTTGAAATTATTATTAGGAACAGGACGAGAAGTAATGAAATCAAACTCTAAAGAAGGAGACTTTGGCTAGTCATTGAAAAGAACCTTCTAACCCTTCAGAGCAAATTATATAAGGAAATTATGACTATTCTAAAACATCAGGTAAAACGTGTGCTGACAGCTATATTTTTAGTGTAGTCTTTAGGAATATTTTCAGAACAGGCTACTGAGGACTGCCCAGATAGTGTGCTTGAAAGTTTTAATTTTGAATTGTTGCACTGTGTTACAGAATCAAAGAGATGCAACTGGAAAACAGAAAAGATAAATCATCTGTATAATGCAATAAATCAATGCTGGATTCTTCTGATGATTCTCTGGATAGCTTTTCTTCTCGAACCCCATTCAAGAGGATACAGATTTCTAAGACTATCAGGATTCCTTTTCAAGAGCAACAGGCTGTGTTAGGAGTGGATTTGTGGATTTTCAGTTTTGTTACCTCTGCAGCTGGCTTCAAAATATACAGAGCCATTATGCCACACAGCACTAAAATACTTTGTCAAGTATTCAAGAGAATTCTCACTTCAGAGTTGGAAATGGAAGAGGAGTTCAGGCTGCTCATCCATTCCATCTTGAACATTATAATTTGCTCTTTAATGTGACTGAAACAATTTATGATTTTGTTTTATTATTTTAATCGGTAAAAGCCTTCTTGGCATGCGAATGTTTTCACATAGTCTTACTACTATACAGATTGTCTCTGTGGCTTACTTTAGTAGCTTTTCCCTAGTAACCTAAAGGAGCTGATTTTTCAAAAGCTCTCCAAGAATTCCTGTATTTTCCTGTAGTTTTGAAACAGTATCTGTATGAAGAATCATGGATGACCACTGGTGAACCTCCTGGCATCCAGACCTGAGCTGGTTTTGCATCTACAGTAATAAACATTTTCAAATGGAGGAGGAATCAGTGTCTGTTATGCATTGTTCACTACAATATTTTGACCTTTTTTCACAATGCAGAATTAATGAGAAAGACATAATCAATAAAGAACCAAACGAAGGTGAAGACCTGAGATTTCTCCCTTCAGCTTTAAGCACCATCAAACCAAAACCTCCTAGCTGCTGTACTAGTTTCTGGCAGTCACAAGGATGCTAGGGGCACTGCTGAAAGAGATAAAAATCTAGATATTGTTCTGTATTTTAGCAAAACAAGAAATTGTTTATTTGATACCACTTGCCATAAAAAAATATATCAAAATCAATCTTATCTAACCAAGAAAAAAGCACCATATGAGCAAAACAGTGCAATGCTATCATTCCAGCAAGTTGGTTGGGACCAGCATTATTCTGGCTACTAAGAGATTACCTTATTTTATTTTTAAACACAAGTAAAAACATCAGCAGAGATATAAAATCTATGTGCACTTCCATACACCCTGAGAGTGTTACAAATGTCACCAATTTTACAGGAGAATGGAAATTAGTTTCTGTTTTAGTTTATCTCCTTTAAATCATTGTCTTTTTGAGGAATTAAAAGAGTGTTTGCAACTGCAGTACTGTAGATTTTTTAAGCTAAGTAGCATTATTTCAGTCAAATATTGCAAAAGACTCAAAATCCTCCTTATATGATTCACAAAATTTGGATTTTGGAGCAGTTTTATATTGGTGTGGGCTTCCCTCGCATATGCTGACTAGTGACTCTCATACATTCTGTCCCTATCTGGCTTCTCACACAGGCAGGAATATTTCAGTGATGACTCATCATCATTTTTATGTTTTGCATTTCTTATTGTCTCAGTGCTAAGAGAGATATTTTTGGTGGTTTTTGCCCACTGATCTAAAAATGTTGGGCTTTTATTTCCTACTTATTTGTGCACAGCTTACGTTATCTGAATCTAACCTGCCACAAAGTGCTGCAGAGCATAACTCATAACATGTATGAGATTATCTGATGTTCGTATTTGATGAAGATTCCCTTCCATTGGCTCAAGTATCTATTTTTACGGCAGTCATTGTAATAGTTGTATCATGAGAATGGCTTTTTCTCAGGCTGAAATCAACTATTTCTTTTTCAAACCTGGACATGGGACAGAGGCATAACAAGTCATGTTTTCACTCAGCCTTCCTCCTAACCACCATAATATTTTCTCTATAATTGTAATGGTAGGCCTCAACAGCACCATACGTTAGCACTTCTTCCCCAAACTTCTATTCAGAAATGGCTGTATTATGCTATGGGGATAATCTCTGGTCTAGAGCACAGGAAAATCGTGACATGACCACCTGCCCTAAGGGAAAGATCATCTCATTGTAGTGAAAGGAATTAAACCTTGCAAGGGATGTCAAGGACTAGATAAATGGCTTCTTCAAATACATTGCCAACAAAACTACCACTAGAGGCAATGTAGGCCCTCCAGGGTGCCCTGCAGACAGAGGATACAAAGAAGGCAGAGTTATTTAATGCCTTTACCTCTGTCTCTGCTGCTGAAGGTTGTTTTGTCTCTACTGCTGAAGGCCCCCAGATGCCTGAGGCCCAAGAGGAAGTCAGGATAAAGGAGTTTGTCTTGGTTGATGAGAACTGGATTAGGGATAAATTAGGCAATCTGAATATCCATGAATCCATGGGTCCCGATGGGATGCATCTGCGGATGCTGAGGGAGCTGGTCAAAGTCATTGCTAGTCCACTCTCCATCATCTTTGGTAAGTCGTGGGGAACAGGAGAGGTGCCTGAGGACTTGAGGAAAGTGAATGTCACTCCAGTCTTCATAAAGGGCAAGAAGGAGGAGCCAGATAACTACAGACCGGTCAGCCTTATGTCCATCCTTGGAAAGGTGATGGAACAAGAAGGATAAGAGGGTCATTAGGAGCAGTCAGCATGGTTTTACCAAGGGTAAGCTATGCTTGACCAACCTGATGGCCTTTTATGAGGACATAACCAGGTGGATAGATGATGGCAGTGCAGTGGACGTGGTTTATCTGGACTTCAGTAAAGCATCTGACTCCGTCTCCAACAACTAAACTGAGAAAGTGTGGTCTTTATGATAGGGTTGTGAGGTAGATTGTGAACTAGTTGAGGGAAAGAAGTCAGAGAGTTGTGGTCAATGGGACCTAGTTGGAGGCCTGTATCTAGTGGAGTACTTCAGGGGTCAGAACTGGGACCAGTACTATTCCATATGTTCATCAATGACCTGGATGAGGGATTAGAGAGCACTGTCAGCAAGTTTGCTGATTACACAAAACTGGGAGGAGTGGCTGACACACCAGAAGTCTGTGCAGCCATTCAGTGAGACCTAGACTGGCTGGAGAGTTGGACGGGGAAAAATCTTATGAAGTTCAACAAGGGCAAGTGTAGAGTCTTGCATCTAGGAAAGAACAAATCCAAGTACCAGTACACGTTGGGGACTGATGTGTTGGAAAGCAGCATAGATGAAAGGGACGTTGAAGTTCTGCTGGACAGCAGGATGATCACGAGCCAGCCATGTGCCCTTGTGGCCAAAAAGGCCAATGGCATCCTGGGGTGTATTAGAAGGGGTGTGGTTAACAGGTTGAGAGAGTTTCTTGTCGCCTTCTACTCTGCCCTGGTGAGGCCACAACTGGAATATTGTGTCTATTTCCGGGCCCCTCAATTCAAGAAGGACAGGGAATTGTTTGAGAGAGTCCAGCACAGAGCCACAAAGATGGTGAAGGGAGTGGAACATCTCCTTGATGAGGAAAGGCTGAAGGAGCTGAGTCTCTTTAGCTTGGAGAAGAGGAGGCTGAGGGGTGACCTCATAAATGTTTACAAATACGTCAAGGGGGAGTGTCAGGAGGACGGAGCCAGGCTCTTTTCAGCGGTGTCCAGTGACAGGACAAGTGGCAATGGCTTCAAGCTGGAACATCGTAGATTCCATAAAAACATAAGGAAAAACTTTCTCACTGTGCGGGTGACAGAGTACTGGCACAGGCTGCCCAGGGAGGTTGTGGAGTCTCCTTCTTTGGAGACATTCAAAACCCATCTGGACACGTTCCTGTGTGACCTACTCTAGGTGATCTTGCTCTGGCAGGGATTTTGGACTAGATGATCTTTTGAGGTCCCTTCCAACCCCTAACATTCTATGATTTTGTGATTCTGTGGTAACTGTTTGTGGAGTTCAGTGCTCATCTTGAAGAAGCCGGTCTTGTGCTTCAGGGAAAAGTGTATGAATTTCCCCTTTTCTCTTTCTCTGTGCTTATATTTTGGAAGGGATGGATGCTTCTGGAAGAATAACATTTGAAACATGAGCCAGTAATACAAGGGTAAGGAGGACGAGGCAGAACTGTAGGTAAAAAAGCTGAGTGTTCAATGATGATAAATTTTACATGTTGTGCTAATACATACAAAGCACCTCCAGATATGGTAAATGCTTCTTTGAATAAGTCACTGTTCTCCTTATACTCAGTGAGTGATATCTCTTGACTGTAGAGGATTTCTGCCTAAACTGATTTATAACTAAATATTACTAGGTCTGGAAACTTGTATGTACTATTCCAAAAGCCTGTCTGACTTTTGGATATCGGAGTCACTACTGAAGGTTATAAGGCATTAGATCAGTGTTCAGAGAAGATACCAGCTGGAAGTCCTATGACTCTGAGGCAAAATAACGTAAAAGTTGCTACAGTGTTCAGATGACAAAGTATTAGAATACAATTATCTCAGTAATTTTAATTAAATAAATCTTCTCAAGTGTATGGTGCTCAGACGCTTGGTTTAGAAGTGGGCCTGGTGGAGTTAAATAATGGTTGGGCTTGATGATCTTAAAGGTCTTTTCCAACCATAATGATTTTATGATTCTATGATTACTTTTTATGAGAAGACAATATGCTAAATTAATAAAAATAATGACATGATTTAATAACTGATTTTTTATAAAGGGTTGATTTATTACTGCATAGAATCCTGTTTAAAAATATTACCATTCTTTACTATTGATAAATCAAACATCAACAAATGGAAACTGACTGGTGGATCTCAAAAAGTCTAAGGGAGTCTTCACTGAAAGGATTGTATTTCTTTTCAATATTCTGTCAGTGACCTGCAAGTAGGTTATAAATACTTGTCATTATATGAATACTTAAAGTGGATGGAAGAGTAAATAATGAATAAATAAAATAATAGTAGTAAATAGTAGTCACCTGCATCATTTGACAAAGTAGTTCCTTTCAAACAAAATCTAGTTTCACCCACCTAGTAGCAATGTCATGAAGCCAGAGACAGGGAGATATACGCCCTATACAGTCTCTAATTGTGAAGCTTGGGGAAATTCTTGGACAGTTGACTTTATATGAGCTCCTGGGATGATACTATGGCAGCAAATGCAAATTAAATTTTTGATTATTTAAATACAAGAAGAAGGGCAATGACTATTTGGTTCTGTATGCATTATTGGTGATACTGCTGCTGGAATGCTGCAGCTTTGTCCTCCACAGATTATAAAAGCTGAAGCTTCACAAAAATTATTTCTGGGTTGAATGACAACTTAAGTGTACAGACCTCAAATGTAGTATCCTCTGATACAGAGAATCAGATGAGGTGATCCTGTCTTATCTGACCTTAGCTCTCTGAATATGTGATGTGATTTCTTACTTGGACTGAGATATAGGCTGGATACGAAGTATTTTCTCTTGCTACTCTCACATTTGATTGTACACAGCATTGTATTCATTTGTTGTGAAGAAAGATACTTAAGACTGCCAAAATGAACTGCCTTGGTCTTCCTGTGGAACCTGGTGGAGATTTTAGTACAGATGGCAGTCTTCAGGTGTGGGGTTTTTTTTTCCAGACCTGTGCAAAAGTCCAGGGACAGAGAGAAAATAATGCAAAACCAGTGCTGATATACAAAATCTTTTCTTTAGTTGTGGCTAACAAGAAATTTGAGCATAGTTAATGTTTTTTCCAATTGGCACTGTAGACTATTATCTGAAAAAACACAGTAGCATTTCCCACTTTAAACACTGCCTACGAGCAAGAGAAAGTGGGGTTTTTTTCATATTTTAGTTGTCAAATGCAGTTTCACTTTTGTTCAACTTCGCTTCAGCAGTACAGATTCTAATATTTAAATGCTGTTCTCTGGCTGTTGGCCTGTTGAGTCACCTTTCCATTAGGATAGGATATTATACTTGTCTGTAAAGTACAATCTGCAGTCTGTTGTCAGTCACTTATATCAATGAATGTTGTAATTCTAATTCAAGTTCTTTAGTCTGAAGTCAGCCATGCTACTTAATCTTTTAGAACAGCTACACAATGAAACCTTCTCAGCCTAATGGATTCATGCGTATCTTTCCTTGGCTGATACCCAGAAATTGATTGTTAGTTTCTTTCTTCTTTTATTCTCCCTTTAACTGAGAGAAATGCCTTAGAGCAAAAATCTTCTTTTTGGTCCTCAGGGAAAACTGCCTTTATCCATGCAAGACCAAATCTCCCCACCCCTAGAACTGTATTTGGAACTGTAAGAGAAAGCCATCTTTTCCTCAACATTGAAAAGTATCCTTTGCTTATATATATCACCCTATATCTTTGCAGGACCTCCAATGCCCAAGAAAATTATACCTACTTTTGTCAGTTTCGAGTGTGGTTCTTCAGTAAGAAATCATTTTCAGGATGAAAGGAATGGAATATATTTCAAGAGGAAGCCAAGCAGCTCTTCTTCACAATTAATTTGAGCTAAAGTAACTATTGAAAAGTCTAGATCAGAGCTTAAAATTAGATTTCTTGGTATATCAAAACTACTAGGGAAGAGTAACATTGACTTTAAAAGATAGATGTATGCAGAGGTTATTGCAAAAATTTTGACTGAGCATTAAATTAGTGAAGCCAAATGTATGCTTCTTGCATCTCATGCCTTTGACCTTTGGTACCCTTCCACTGGAAACTATTTCTCCTTCACTATAGAGTGCCTCTCAGAATCACTCTCTTGTCACTATGAAATTGACTGATGAACATTTTATCTCTTTCATGTGACTTCATAACTCCTCATGTTAATTTTTTCCGTATATTTACCCCTAGTTTATACACCGTTGCTTAGATGTATGAGTAAAACTGCAAACTCCCATTCAGGTACTGCTAACTCACGAGTACCTGGTGCACTGGGCCAGCCCTTGAAAACTACCAAAGCTAAGGAGCACGTATAAAAGGTTGTCAGGGCTTGCCAGTGGGAAGCAATTTGGTTTCTGGCTCCTAAGCAAGCTTACTAAAATGTGTCTTGGACTATAGTATTTTGGTTCAGCATATACCAGCAGGAGTGACCATGATTTTCCACAAGGCCTGTGATAAGATCCACTTATTGCTGATGTGTGGGACTTAGTTTCAATGAGACGCTCAAAAAGAGACTGCAGTTTGTATCTCCTGCCTTTTAGATGAATTCTCTGCTGTATGATTAGTAGGATGTTTGATGGTAAGTCTCTCTAAATCCTTCTTGCTTTCATGCAGTAAAGGAACATTTAATTGCATAAGGAAGGAGGCCTCTTTCATCCTTCTCACTTTTCAGTGCCACAAGCTGTTGATTACTAAATCGTTGTCTTACCAACTCACAAACTGAAGCCACCTCTGAAACCTAAGAGATGCCAAATGTGCATCCAAATACATATTTACTCTTTTAAGACAAAACCAGTCTCCACAAATGGTCCTAAAATTTATGTACAATTTTTACTTAATTATCCAAGAAGATGTACCACTGAGGAAGGAAATTAGACACTTTGGATAGCTTTCCTTTCAGCTGGATGCCTCCTAGAAACAGGAGATGTAGAGAATCATACAGTAATTTAGACCAAAACGGACCTTGGGAGCTCATCTGGTTCATCCTCCTGCTCAAAGCTTGAATCAGGTCATAACATAAATCCCACTTCTTATGTTGAAGAAGAAGACTAAGATTATTTCAGCATGAGTTTTAGCAGAGAGTTTAGTACAATTGGAGATAGATTTGAATTCTTTATATAAAAAGTGATTAACAAATTAACCATGGTAATTTTTCAGTAAATAAGGGCATTGTGAAAACTAATGTTGTGCGTCACAAACATGAAAACACAGACAGTGAATTCTGGTTCCAGTGACTTGCTGGCTTTCCCAGGTTGGAGTTAATGGTTCTTGCTGAAGTCTGATGTATATTGAGTGTTTTCTAGTAATTTCTTCCAAATTATGAGAATATACTATATATCCCTCTTGATGGCTGCAGACTCTGGTACCACTGTCCTGAGACTGCTAAATTGTAGCACTGCCACTTCTTCATACCTGAAGCTGTCCTTAACTTGTTTCTTCCTTTGTTATGAAATCCAGAATGACCAAAGTGTTCTTAGGCAAATAAATTAATGAAGGACTGTCATAACTTACATATGTATTCCTCCACCATAGTATTTCAGAACTACTACTCTTACTTTAGGTGTGTGAGGAAAATGCACAGAACTGCTTTAATTGGTTTGTGGTTAGGTGTAGAAGTTTTCAGATGAAAACAAGAGATATACATTATTCACTGTAATGATTTTAATAATTTATTATGCATTTTATTTACCCCTTTGTCTACAGAAGTCATGCCAGGTATAATTTGAGAAGTAATCTGCTCCAGATTTGCCCTAAGGCAATCAAGTTTCTGCCTGTTCTGAAATACTAGGGTTTTTTTGGTTTTTTTTGTTGGGGTTTTTTTGGGAGGAAGGCTAAAATTGATCAGTGGTGTCTTAATAAACACTTGCAGAGTTCTGTGCTTGGAACACTATCAAAACCCACATATACAGTTTAATCTGAATTGAATATATTTGCTGTTGTGCCATGTATTCTTTCAAGAAATGAGAAATGTTATATACCCATCTGGAACTAGAAGAGGAAGAGATAACTGAGGGGTTCTTTCCTTCTGTCTTTTTTCATTACAAGAAGCTAGCACAAATATGTTAAATGACTTAGAGATAAGATGAAATAAACCATCTGGCATAATAAATATCTATGACTGTCTTGAATTATTTCCAAATGTAAATGTGTGCATAGCCTCCAGGTCTTGTTCTACAGCTTTTCTAGTCTCTTCTAGACATAAATTTACTAAAGCAGAAATTCTATTTCACAGAAGGGATTCTTCAGGGTCTGATAATTTGTAGGTGAAAATAAGCCATTTTTAGGGAGCATATGAGAAGTGAGAGATTTCTTTACTCCTTACTCCAAACCTGACAAAATCTGTTGTGCTAAATTTTCCCAATTCTTTACATAACAATTATTTCTTCTTATTTTGGAGGGGTAATTTTTTTTCATGGTAAAAATACTACTAATTCTTTCAAATGATATCTCAAACCTAATTTTAATGTTTTATAAGTTTATATGGAGGCAACCTGAGCCACAAGTATATGTGCTTGTGTGTACACGTGCACTTATACACACTCACACCGACAAAATATCAACAAAATTAATCTAATTTTTAGGAATTTTAAAGCAAAGTTTTGGATTAGCAAGATCTAGTGTTTTAGAATAGTTGGATGGCATATTGTCACCACTGAAACCTGAAGGATTTTAAAACATCTTCTCATTAAAAGTTGCTCAGTTATGTGACAGGAATGCTGGACTGGAAAGACAGCTCGTATGCTGTCCAGCCACTTAGAGCAACAGGTAGCCCTGCTACAGAGGGCATCATAGTTATTGCTCTTGGGCTGCTTGGGAAAAGAAAATTCAGGAAATGACTTAAACACTATTTTCCAGTTCTCGAATTATATATACAAAGGACTTAACAGCAATACAAACCACTGCTACTACTGTAACAGCTGATAGCTGCTAGGTGGATAGGTTTTGCAACAATGATTATTAAGTTTGGTCTAATTTATTTGGATCCTTGTTTTTGTCTGGGAAATTGAAATTTTGTCTCGGAAAGTGAAAAACCTTGATGTTTGCACTTTTAGCTATTGTTAGATTTAGTTTGCCTCCTGGTAGTTTTCTGTGCTTTTGTATGCTGACAGGATTAGGTAATAAAATTTAGTAGGTCATCTGTGCAAAGTATAACCTCACATTATTTGTCAGTGATTTTTCTGAGAATTTTGAGATTTACTGTTACTGTCACACATTATTATTGTTGTCCAGGTATATTATACTCCCAACTTCTGTAAGTTTTGGGTTGCATAGTCAAACAAGTATCACTGTATTGAGGTCTCTTCAGTAAGCCTTGAAGACTTCAAGTATTTAGATGGTTCTGGATATGCAGTAAGAAATTTGGAAAGGCTTCATATCTATTGGCCTGTAGCTTGAATTTTAGGGATTATGCTAATAAAGAGAGCACTGAAGTTAATACAGAAATATTTTAAACTCACCTTATTAAAAGGTGACATGCAGGTGGGCTAGATTTTTGTTTCTATATTACAAACATTTTTTCTGAATTAAGATGTAAAGACTAGCAGTTTATCACTCTGAAAAAGGTCTTGTGAATTTGCCCCAATGCTTCTGCTATCTAGTGGTACAGTTCATGACTCTATCCTGGAAAATAATGTTTGAAAAAAAATTTGAACTATTGATGTTAACACACTGAGAGCCGTAGATCTCTTTTACCTTGATACTAGCAATGTTCTGACACTCTCTTCCACCACACTCTTGCATCTGATTTAGGATGTTGCAGTCTATATGGATATGCAACTCAATGAGTAAAAAACAGTTTTGCGTTTCCAGCCTCAAGGGCTGGTGTGAATATGGGTTGTACACTACCTCAATCCTGATAACAAATGTAGTACTGCAGGGATCTGTCCTGGAATGATTTCAACCTCTCCATCAGTGTTCTAGAGGAGGTGAGACGGCACTTGTCAAGTTTGCAGGTGAAACCAAATTGGGAGACCTGCTGAGGTGCTTGAGGACAAGGCTGTCCTTCAAATGTATACCCAGAAAGGCTGGAAGAATGGGCTGACAGGAAATATCTTTAAATTCAACAAGGACAAATGCAGTTTCTTCTGCTTGGGAGTGAGGAGCCCCTTGCTACACTCCCAAGACAGGAAGGAGACTGACTGGCCTGGGACAAACTCTGCAGAAGAGGCCCTAGAAGTCTTGGTAGGCAGTAGGCTGAATGTGAGCAAGCAGAGCACCCTGGAAGGGTACCATGGCTATGTGAACAGGATTTCATCCCCTAGACCAAGGGAAGTAAGTATCCCTCTGCTTAGCACTCATTAGATTACATTTGAATACTGCATCTAAGTTTGAGCCCTCCAGAAAGAACAACATCACCAAACCACATTGACTTCAGCATCAGGCCATCAAGGTATTTAGAGGGCTTTTCATGGACAATCCCTTTCTGTCCACACAGTCCTAACCAGGCAGATTCTGACATTTTTTCTTCCTTGCTGAGAACTACTGCCCTTTCACTTTTACTTTTCTCTAGATATTGTTGCTGTTGCAGCTAGAGAAGCCAATACATACAGCCCGTACCTCGTATCTCAGATTTCACCCAGCTACAGCAAAGTTATGCAGTCCTCTGCACAACGGAGAGCTTGGAGCAGGTACAGCCTGAGTTGTGTGAATTCCCACTGTCATTCATCAGCCACCATTTTTTTTTGTTGCTCCCAGCACTTTAGCATTTGAACACCCCACAATCATTAAGGTATCTATCCACTTCAGGAAAGTAGAGAACTATCATTATATCCAGTTCTCTAGCAGATGAGGTGCAGAAGCCTGGGACACTTGTGGTCTGATGAGGATTGGGTGATAAGATCTAAAGGAGCTCATTTGTCAGTTGTCTGTTGCAACCAGGTCTGAAGAGCTATAAAGATTTGAAGAACTGGGAAGAAAAGTATCTGCTGCAAGAGCATGTCCTTCTCTTTCAGGCAGAGGGATGCAATAATAATCTGAGAAAGCAAAGAAGGCATTCCAAGCTTTTACCTCATTTAATGCATATCATGGGGATATTCTGACTGAAGTACAGGCTTGTATTCTCTTGAGAGTTACTGGACTTGAAATGAGGTATTGCTTGAGGTACCTAATCTTGCAGTAATACTGACCTATAGCAACAAGTACTTGTGAACTATTGGTCAGTAGTAAACACAGGAATTAATATTATAGCCACTAGATGGATGTTGGAGGTTATTAGTTACATACAAAGATGAAATCAGTAAAATTGACTTTAAAGTCTAACTTACTTGCACTATTCTTGGAAATGCTCTTCCCGACTTAATTAACATTTACGTCAAGTTTCTCTTATATTCACTGTATTTTGAAACAGAGTTGCTCAAATGTGTTTAATTGAAGTTAAATGATCCAATACTTCTAAAAATAATTGAATACATATTCATGAATAACAATAGCACTTTGAGCTGGGTGAGACCATAGTTTGAGTGGGTACATGATGTTCTTCATTAGCCAGATACAGTATGACCTTCTCCTGGGCAATATGAATGTGCGCGTTGGCAGAAAAGTTACTGGAAATTAAAGCTGGGAGTGATGCTGCTGTGTGTCAGCTGCTCTATGATGAATGTATTTATACTTGGTCACATCCTGAAATAAATGGAAGTAGCTTATCTCTCGATGTCCATGATTCGGTCTGGAAAGGGATCTTAACTTCTTTGTGCTAAAAGCAAGTTAATGCAAAGTATTTCCAAGATATTTTTTTCTTAAAGCATGACTAGAAAAAGAAGAAGGGAGAATAGTGGAATCTGCAAGTGCAGACACTTTCAAGCAGTTTGTCTGATCCAAATGAGCTAAGCAGTAAACACTTAAGAACATCTCATCATTTGGACTGCTTTATATTTACAGTTTTCAAATTTTCACCCTATTTTACCCCTCAGCATTAACCTGCACCTTCTTTATTGATACCCTGTTGTGTCCAAAGCAATGTGGCAACACGTAGAAGTTGAGAAGCAGTACATGAGCGGAAATTGCTTCACTGAGATGTAGAAAAATTTTGTCACATAGTAATTACTATGGAACAGCCTGTTTCTAAAACAATTTTTTTCCACTAGATTTCAAGGCTTTTCTACAGAAGTCTTCCCTAACAAAACCTTGCCTGATGGCAGATGTTTTGTACTTTAAGTTTGCCACAAGCAAGCACTACATAGAGGTGTATATCCCCAGAACAAAAGAAGATTTGGACAGTTTTTCACTGGGAATTTTACCAGCAACAACAGAAACAACAGAAATGAAACAAGGCGTTCTGTAGATCTTATGAATTTATCCCAAATTCCTCGTAAAGTTTAGGTATAATAACATTTGATCTTAGTCAACAACTATTAATCAGATACGTATCTTTGTCTCACTTAAATACATGATGGAGAGATCTAGGTTGTGAAGGTCTCCTGGAATCTCATGTCTTGCTCAAAGGAGAACTAAATTCAAAGTTAGATTAGGTTGTTCAAGGCTTGAAATGTTTCCAAGGTTGGAGATTTCACAATCTTTCTGTGAAACGTTCCCACTGATTTTTAACAATAAGTTACAGAGCTTTCATGTTAACTTCTCCTGTTTAAATTCTACGGTCTGCTAGAAAATAAACTCATCAGCCAAGTACAAGTGATTACACCATGACATTAATTGATAATTAACAAAAAGGTCATAGAATGATAGAATCACAGAATGGTTTGGGTTGGAAGGGACCTTTAAAGGTCACCTGGTCCAGTCTCCCTGCAACGAGCTTAAAGCCCCATGCAACCTGACCTTGAATGTTTCCAGAGGTGAGGCTTCTACCATTTCTCTGGGCAACTTGTTCCAGTGTTTCTCCACCCTCATAAAAAAAAAAAATTTCTACCTTAGATTTAGTCTGAGTCTATGCTCTTTTAGTTTAAAGCCATTATTCTTTGCCCCATCACTGCAGGCCCTACTAAAAGGTCTGTGCTCATCTTTCTTATCAGCACCCTTTAAGCTTTGAAAGGCTTCTGCAAGGCTTCACCAGAGCCTTCTCTTTTCCAAGCTGAACAATCACAGCTCTCTCAGTCTTTTCTCATACGAGAGGTGCTCCAGGCCCCTGATCATCTTTATGGTCCTCCTCTGGACCTGCTCAAACAAGTTCATGTTTTCCTTACGCTGGATGAGGGGCAGAGCTGAACACATCACTGCAGGTGGGGTCTCACCAGAGCAGAGTAAAGGGGCAGAATCACCTCCCTCAACCTGCTGGCCACCCTTCTTTTGATGCAGCCTAGGATATGGCTAGCTTTTGGGTCTGTGAGCGCACATTGTTGGCTCATGTCCCACTTTTCATCCACCTCAAGTCTTTTTACATAAGGTTGCTTTCAATCCCTTCATCCTCCAGCCTGATTGATAATGCGGATTGCCCAGACCCAAGTGCAGGACCTTGCACTTGACCTTGCTGAACCTCATGAGGTTTACACAGGCTCACTTCTCCAATTTCTCCAGCTCCCTCTGAATGAAACCCCCATCCCTCTGGTGTGTCAACTGCATCACTCAGCTTGGTGTCATCTGCAAACTTGCTGAGGGTACACTTGATCCTACTGTTTATGTCCTTGATGAAGAAATCAAATAGTACTGCCGTCAGTACAAAGTACTGGAGGATACCAGTTGTGATTTATCTCCATCTGGACATTGAGCCTTTGACCACTACTCTCTGGCTATAACTATCCAGACAGTTCCTTATCCATTGAATAAGCCATCCATCAAACGTATACCTCTCCAATTTAGAGAGAAGGTTGCTGTGTGGGACTGTGTCTAAGGCCTTACAGAAGTCCTGATAGATGACATCAGTTACTCTTCCCTTGTCCACTGATGACATCCTTGTCTATTGAAAAAAAAATTAAACAGCTCTTTAAGTGGTCAGATGGACTGCTACAGAAGAAGAGAAAGGATCAAGTTTCAAGGTGAAAGACTGTATCTGTCAGGCTTTCCTAGGATTGTGAAGATAGCATCACATGTTCCACTAAGACAGAAGGATTTGATTAGGTTTCTGAAAGAAGTCTATAAAGGAAGCTCTTGTTGGGAGGCCTTGTCTCCTTGGTAACTTCTCTCATGGAAGCATTATCTCTTATAAATTCATCCTGACCCATAAGCTATATACTGAGATGGAAACCATGACTGCAGACTTGACAGAAGCAAGGAGCAACACAATGGGATGAGAAACTTCCTAATACAGGTTTATGCCAGGTTGTTTAAATGCATTCTGTGCATCTACTTATGTTTTTTACAAATATTAAGCACACTTAATATATTGATTCTCACACATAAATTATTTTGTTTGGCTTCAGATTGGCATGATATAAGTTTGTTGGGCAACAATATGGCAATCTTCTCTCAACAGTTCGACAAACTCATAAAAAGGGTTCCTTAGCTTACCAGCACACCTCTTATTATGCCCAGAGAGTAGCACGATGTGTCTCTCTTTGGTCTGCAAAGACAAGAGAGAGAAATACACTGGAGTGACACTGGGGAAGCAAGAGGTGAAGAAACATTCTCTGATGACCTTGAAGACTTTAAAATGTTGATGTGCATGGTTGAGCCGCAAAGGTCACAGGGATTATCTTACTGTTTCATATCCCTCAGATCCTGCCAGGGTATTTTCAGGCAACAGCTGCATTGAGAGAAACCTTCAAAATCAGTGAGGAAACTTGACAATTGAGTTATTAGTTTGTACTTTTGTAGGTTATTGAGTTCATTAGAAATCCTCTAAAAATAGAAAAAGAAGCAAACAGAAGTTTTGTAAGTTCAAATCCAAAACATCCACAACTCAGAGGCTTCACAACCAAACTTAGTACGTTAATTCATGTCATGCCAAATGTTCACAGCATCACTAAGCATTTTAGTCATAACTTCTCATCTTCAGATTTCACCATTTTTATCATAACACTTCAATAAAAATGCTTAAATATTCCTTTCCTCACTTCATCTTATAGATTTCTAGTAATCCTTAGATGTGTGTATTCTGATCTCTTTAACACGCATTTGTATTACATCTCTACATATAAGAGTCATTTATCTCTACAAAGCCTTTTTCTTGAAGAGTCATATTAGGTTTCTCCAGCTAAAAAAGGATTAAAAATGACCTGATCTTGGGTAAGGGATGAATCAGACTCCAAAAATGCACTGCATTGTAGATAGATGCAATCCATAAATCAACGTGTTGAAGATGTGGAATATTAACGGAGGTGCTGTGCCAGAGTTGGACAGAAAGACAGAAGTGTAAAACAAAAGGCAGTCCATGCAGTATAGAAATTACCTAAGCCTCTGCGAAGTTTCCATTCACAAAGAAATTTTGTCTCTGCTTTTGGAGAAGATGTTAAATAATGTCCTGAAGAACAGGCTAAGTAAATTAATTAAACTAAAAGTCCTGCAATCCATAGAAAGGATCTGAAGTCCATCTATTGGAGATATCATCCACATTCAGGAAGATGCTTGAAGCATAAGGAAACAAATATCCTAAGCCAGTTGAGCTTCTACAAGTAACTTTTGAGGAAGATGCTAATTCTCTCTTTCCTTACTAGTGATATTAAAACAGATAATGCTTCTTCCCATCAAAATAGCTAACTGGATATAATTCAGACAAACAACAGTGATCAGTCCAGAATAAACCTGACGTAGTTATTACTGCCCATTGTCAAATCCCCCTTTTACCAAACAAGCCTATAGAAAGGGTTCTGAAGCTGTTGTCAAACACTTCTATTTACAGGAAATATCCGACACCTGGCACAAGCTATGTTTAGGTCAAAACATGGGACAGGAACAACATTTTCTTACTCTTGGATGGTCTTCTGCCATTGGTAAAGAGTACACAAACATTTTTTGAATAATTTCTGAGCTATTAATAACATGTCTGAGGGAGATCAAGGAAATGCAGGGAAACAGACTGCCTGAAGTTCTTAGCAGAGGACAGATGTACCGGATGTGCTGAGAAAACAACAGCCCTCACTTCTGGAGCCCCTTAAAGATCAGTTTGCTGTCTGGCCCTATCAAACATTCAAAACCATAGATATTACTGATTGAGCACTCAATCTATGATTCAGCACTCAGCCTATGACTGGGTGTGAAGCTGCATAGTTCTGTCTCATATAACACAGAACACACCACCAGCAATATAGTCGAGTACTTCACCAAGAAGTACAGGAGGATAGCGATCAAGTGGTTAAAACAGAAGCCACAAAAGACAGACCATGCTTATTGTCAGAAGAAAGGGCTCAGAGTTTGTTCTGGTGACAGGATTCTCCCCTTTGATGGAAGATAACAAACTTTGGATTTGTGCTTACTGGTAGACATTCTCCTAATGACCTCAGCAAGGCATGACCTGTCAATGGTGAGTAGACTGCATCCTATCTTGAAAAAGAGTAGGTAGTTTAATGGTACATCGAACTTTGTCACTTCCCAGCTACATTTTAGCAATATAGTACAAAGCTGTCAAGAGTGTGTGACACACAGGACAACATTTCTTTTTAGTGTCTGCAGCCTATCATATCCAACATATGTTCTCCACCCTGATTCTCCACAGCATATTGAGAAATCACTTGAACGTTAAGCACAACCTTTTCCCTATCTTTAAGACACTCTTTTATCTATCCTTTTGTGATACGCAGATTACTAGAGATGTGAAGTGACAGAAATTGTTCTCTTTACAAAAAATAGGATGGCCATCAGCAGAGATAATGTCCCTGCACGCAGAAATTGGAATTTCTTCAGTGAGAGTGTAGGAACAAATGCAGTTTTCTTTGCTTTTGCTCAGAGCATATGCTGTTATGAAATTTTTTGGCAAGCAGGAGAAATTGTAAATGTTCATCATCAGAAAATTTCTTATACCCCTGACGCTAGATGGTCCTCATGATGTACTCTGGCAACAGAAAAAAACCCTTCTTTATCCAATAGAGTAGCTATTACTCTTAGGTTTGTCAGCAGGAAGTAATCTGAAAATCTTCCAAATATCTGCATGTGGAGCATGCATTTTGTCAAAATAGAATATAATTAATGTGGTGGTCTTTGCACCCTAAAGAAATATTGAAGAAATGTTATTTGATTGTTGGTGCATAGAGAGGCGAAGTGCAGGAAGCCACCACTTCAAAGGATCTAGAGCCTTAAAAAAACTAGGACCAGTTTACACAGAGATTATTGATGATACATTGCTTGTGTAATGTCGAGAGGCCTGCTTTCTGCTGTGTCTTCAGCTATGTGAACTTTTCCTAGTGTGTACACGAATTTTAATCTCTGTTATCTGAGACAACTGCAAGACAATCACAGAATGTGCTGTAGGAATACTGAAAGCAAAGTACAAATCTCTGATTGGCAACAGCAGTTCAGTAACAAATATAGCAATTATAATCCCTGCCTGCTGTATTTTGCATAATATATATGAAACTAGGTGACTAACTTCTTCTTCCGTGCTATATTTTCAGACTAAGGTCAGGCAATTCTAAAGGTTGATTTTCACAAACAAGCAGAAAAAAGCCACAAAAATAATGTGAGAATAGAAAAGAAGAAGGAAAAAATACCCATAAATTGTTTCTTCCCTTGACTGTTCATTTTGTTAAATACATACATGTGTTTGTACAGATGACTTCCATGAAATTTAAGTTAGGCCACTGGGACAAAAGATGTGGCATATGCATATGCCATCTCCTGATGTTTGATTGCACTAAATTCTTAAACTTTCAGAGAGTTTTTGTCAGATTTAATGTCAAAGTTTTGTAAACACAATAGGGATAAAATTAAGTTTCTGAAGTGGTACACTTCAGATTTCACTTAAGATTTGCTGCAGTCACTTATTTCTCAACATGTTGCTGATTACAGCCTTCTAATTTTGAGAGGACTTTGGGTCTTGGATGACCTGTGAACTCTGTCTCCATGGGAAAAGACAAAAAAAGCCTTAGCAAAATCGTGTTAAAGATTTTTAAAGTGGTTATGTTTCTTCTAGTCTCCAGTATATGGAAAGAATATGGATTTTTTTGTTAGATTAGCATATTTATCATATATATATATGGCAATTAAACCAAATCCATGCAAAATCTAAGCTTTCTGAATGTGTTTGAGAGTTGTAAAAGGATTAATGTTTATATAACACATACTGCCAATTTCAAAAAGTGAATAGAATGCAAAGTGTTGATTTATAGAAATATCTATAAATGTATTCTCTATTCAAAAATATAAAATACTGATGATAACTAGAAAGTTAGTGAAAAAATGCCTTTTATTTCAAGGAATTATTGAACCAGTTTCAGTATTCACAATTAAACACGGAGAATATGCAGTATATGCTCAAAACTGTTGGCAGGAAGATAATTTGGAATTAATTCCTTCTGCATTTTTACAGCTCTTGAATAGCTTGTAAAACAGCTCTAAGAAGATTAAATGCTTCCTGCAAGTAAACTCTATCTATTTACGTATATCATTGCTTTTTTCATTACCAAACATCTATATAAAGGAGAAACCTAGCAAAGATATAATGGATTTAATTTCAATTTTGCTTTGTGCAGGCCTTTTCAAAAAAACACATTGAAAAAATTCAATTTAGATTTTTTTTAATGTTTTCCCTAAAAAATCCAATGCTAAGGCAGTGTTAGTAAAGTATAAGCAGTCCTTTATTGTGACTTTATAGCTTTTCTCCAATTCTGTCATTTTACTATTAACAAATAACACCTGCAAAAACATAGAAAAGAGGTAAATCATAATGACATAGTTTAGTATCACATTGGGATGACCTTGGGAGCAATTTCCAACTGCCAGGTCTAACCCCAGCTACCTTCCTAAGGAATGCTGAGGTGGGAAGTACACCATTCCTGCATAATGCTTCACACTGAAAGCCTGCAGACAAAGAACTATTCTGTGCTCTGACAGTACCTTCATGGGCTACCTGGGGACCAACAATGGTCAACAACATAATTGTTGTTTACAATTTACATTCAACTTCAGTGTTCTAGTGTTTCATTAGCAATAATCGATGTGTCAGACAGGTGGACAGCTTTGCTGTCATCATTATTATTAAATTCTTATTAAATATTATTAAATTAAATATTATTAAAAACATGTACTCACATTGTTTAGAAGTCCAGACTAATGTGGCACAGGGAGAAAGCTAAACAGGTAAAACACATTAAATAAATGGATACATACAAAAAGAGGTTACAGGGAGCAATGGAAGAAAGGGTGTGTGTCCCTTTTTTTCAGCAACATGAGAATTCTTAAAAAGAATATTATGTTGTAGTGAAATTTTATGCAAAGACTGATATGATAACATGATGAAGGAAAGAGTTAAAATATGAGTGAGAAAGTAATGTTGTTTTCTAGTTCTCTTCTGGATGTCAGAATATTGGTGACAGTCCTACTACACATGACACACATCAATGCTTCTTTACACAGCCACCATAAAAATGAGTTCTTAGTATGACCTATATTTTTTTCCAAAAGCATCTGGGCAAATTTAAGAAACACCTATCCAGGTAACCATCCACAAAGAGGCAACTTCCACTTCCAAAGATTCCTAAGCCACAGATTGCTTGGAATAGTAGGAAAAATGTATTGGGAGGACATACCAACACACATTTTCTTGTTGTATCCTTCCTCACAGAATCTCAGAATGGTTGAGGTTGGAGGAAATCTCTGGAGGCTGACTAGTCCAATCCTCCTGATCAAGCAGGGTCACAAAGAGCTCAGGACCATGTCCAGACAGTTTTTAAGTATCTCCCAGGATGGAGTCTTCACAATCTCACTACAGCAGTGCTTGGTTACCCTCACCATTTTTACTTCAAAAAACTATTTAAAGTGCCTAAGCATCTATTTCTGATAGGTTAGTGGCCTGGATGGACTGTTGGTCTGACAGCTATGTAACGTGCCTTCTTGTATTTTATTGCAGAGGTTTTCTTTGCAGGGTAAAGAAGAGTGAAATTGCTCCCCAAGAGATTTCCTCTTCAGAGTCTTCCAATCAAAGTGCTCCAGAACTCCCAAATTTATCCTTTATTTCTCATCCATTAACCTGCCCCCTCACCTTGAAGATCTCTGCCTTTTCTCTCTTGCATCTGATTTGCAGATTAAATACAGAGCTGTTTAGCTTTAGCTTTTGTGTTGTGTTTTTTTTTTTTTTTAAGCTATTAGCTTATCACAAATCACATTTTAGAGCAGCTTTTTGGAACAATACCAAACTGTGTTTAATGCTGTAATAATCAGATACCGGGGGAAAAATGGTCTAGACTAATAAGCTGAAACCTCCAGGCATAAATTGTACATACAGTTATACATATATGTAATACTGAGTTAGTGTATCTTTAACAACTATGGTTGTGTAGTAATACTATTTCACCAGTTTAAATTGATAAAAAAGACTAACATTTCCTCTACTGTCCTAGAATCTTTTATTTTCATAAATTGTAATCACTGCAGACAAAACCTTCAAATGCATGAATGCAACTTCAGCATAATATTTCAGTAAATTATGGTTCTCATAGTCTGCCAGTGACACAAATGATAATGTTGCTGTAAGCATGTAGCAAATTTGGCAGATCTCTTAAACAACTTACATTCTGGAGTTCAGGAACCAACTCTTTTTCCTAGCATGCTCAGCACTAATCCACCCCTTTTGACAGTAAAAGATTGTTAGCAATCAACTTTTCATCATTTGTTTTTGCAGCAAC